>NC_042966.1:13960240-14125240 GCF_901001165.1 Salmo trutta
GGGTTGGAAGATCATTCCAAGGAAGCACTGAGAGAAAGTGTGTAGAACGACAATCTGACGTTTTGAAAGGTCAGGACATTCCATAGTTATACAATTTAACAGACCTCTACCACAACTGACAAGAAATAATATTCCTACTGATTGAATATTTCCTCATCTAACTGATGCCAATTCAAACTGCACCTATAGGCTGTATTTGTGACACTCAGTTTGGGTGTGTGTGTGTGTAAGGGCCCTGTGTGTCACAGGGGGCAGTCCTATGAGCTCTGTGCTGTGTGTTTATGTTCCAGGATGGTGAGATCTCCTGCCTTTCACAGAAAAAAAGGCCCCTGGAATGCTCTGAATGATGGGACTGGGGCCCTCCACTAAAGCACTAGGATTGGACTGTTTTTCCCCGGCCATCCCTATAAGGCTCTGGCTGAGTGAGGCAGACAGGGAGAGTGCAGCCCCGGCTCCATGTTTGGGAAGTGGGAGGGGGAAGTGGAGGATAGGGTCTGGGAGCTACATAAACTCTCCCCAGGCCAGTGAGGGGGCACACCATCCTTGAGAGGCATACCCCGGCCAAGCACTGTCAGGGTAAGTGGACCACCACCTCACCTCTCCTTTCCCCCTCTCTCTTCCCTGCTCTTCTCAGCCCTTCTCTGTCCTCTCTCCTCCCTGCTCCTCTCCTACCATCTTCTTTCCTCTTCTCTCCACATCTTTCCTCCTCTTCCCTGCTCTGCTACCCTCTCTTCCTCTCCTGCCTGCCAGTCTGCCTGACTGCCTCAAGTCGACACCTGCTAAATTGTTAGCTGCTAATCTGCTAGTCTGAGTCAACTGCAGGGGTCAGCACCTTACAGCACAGATGGCTGCTCAATTTAAACCAAGCTCATTAGCCTTGAAGAGCTTTGGCTAATCTCACAGGTGTATGTTAATGCAAGACAGGGCTTTTGAAGTCTCACAACTAAGTCACTGTGGTCTGTTGTGGGTATTAAGTGTCACAGCTCTTGGACGAGATCTTAAGCCTCATGCTGTTGTGGTTCATTTAGGATTTGTGGTTTGAGAAGCAAGTGTTGCTGCTTGAAAGAGTGTGGTAGAATAACACCGTTGTAAATGCTCAATTTGCAATGTCTTGTTGCAACTATGGTATAGGCTAAGATATCTGTTATCAATTATAAATTGTTTTTTCAGTTAGTTGATCATGGTATTAGACAGCTGGGTCAGTGTCATAACGCAAGAGAAACATTTCTCTCAAAGTCTTGTAACGTCTCTTGGGGACAATCAGGCTGATAGATTGTCTCATAGAGTGTTAAGTCTCTTGGGAACTCAGTCAGTTTGGAAAGTTTGGACGTTTTGGAAAACGCTGTACACAGTTTTGAAATGTGAAAAGCTTTTGAAATGTGCAAATGAGATGATGACTGGTTGCATATAGGGGTCTCTGTTATGTTCTGCAAATGATGGGAGTCTTGAAGAGTTCAACACCAGCCAACTTTCAGCAGTGAACTCCATCATAGCTGCTCATGGTACCCTCTGCTGGAAAGCTTTGGAAATCCTTTATTCCAAAGGTTTATGACTAAATATGGTTCTCCTTGATTCTGCTGCCCTCTCTCTCTCCCACCCATCCCTGTCGTGTTTCTCTCCTTTCTATTTTTTTTTTACGATTGTAGACAGGCAGGGCCGGAGAGAAAGGGAGTGAAGGAGAAAGGTTTTCAAAGTCCAGTCCAAAGACAGACATGATGTCGCATCATTTCCTAATTAGGAAGTTTTCCCAGGGTGCTGAATTCATTCATTACAGACTGGAGTACAACCCCAACCCTAACTCAGGAGGGCTGTAGGGTAATTCCTATGGGGAGTTTTGGTCTTAATCATGAATGTTCTGCTATTAATGTTACATTTTTACAGTATTATAACATTGTATAACAATGTGCTTCTTAGGCTTTTGGAAAAAGGTATTTATATTGTACTCCAAGCACATGCCAACTTTCCAAATTGACTTTTTCACTTTTAATAGGAATTGCCTATATCTTTTTTTCACATTTTGGTACACACTAGTGGATTTACCTGAGCCATGTATTCCTGCATGAATTAATGTCAATAATTGCCACACCAGACTTTTGTTATGGTTTACGGTTCACCTCAGAAGGGTGTGGTCACATTACTACACACACACACACACACACACACACACACACACACACACACACACACACACACACACACACACACACACACACACACACACACACACACACAAATCTACCAATCTGTAGATGTTAACTTACTCTTCTGTTTGGTGCCCCTGCAGTGATTGTCTCCCGTCGGAGTAAGGAAGGTAAAGCAAAGAATTGACAATGTGTGACGACGAAGAGAGCACCGCCCTTGTGTGTGACAATGGGTCCGGTCTGTGCAAGGCAGGCTTCGCCGGGGACGACGCCCCCAGAGCAGTATTCCCCTCCATCGTAGGCCGTCCCAGACATCAGGTGAGCCGCCATTTGTCCATCAAAAGAGAGGCAGAATGTAACCGATTTCTGATTGGGCGATGGGAAATCATCCCCTTTTTGACCGTAGTCTTTCATGGTCCTTGTTATATTCTTAATTTGAAAGCATTTTTATTTAAATGTTTCACTTTTTTTACCCATCATGGTTTAAGGCTCCACACAGCAAAGTCTATTTGTTGAATTTCAGTGCTAGCGATAGCATCCACTTTACAGTGTGGTGAGTGTGTTTCTGAGCAGCCTGTTCCTCTCCCTAGGGTGTGATGGTGGGCATGGGACAGAAAGACAGTTATGTGGGTGACGAGGCGCAGAGCAAAAGAGGTATCCTGACCCTGAAGTACCCCATCGAGCACGGCATCATCACAAACTGGGATGACATGGAAAAAGTAAGCCTACCACACCCTACTACACACAATACAACAATGACACACAGACTCATAAAACACACATGACTTAGACGACCATGAAAAAAAATCACATTGGAAAACAGGACCACACTCTAACATGGAATTTGATGTACGTTCATCTTCCATCATGTCACCCAAAAATAGCCCCTCAGCCAACACAACTCCCCGGGTGGCACTTTGGGATCCATCCAGTGGCATTTAGATCCAGGATCTATTCTCAGAACTACGACATGATCATTGGTTAGATAAAGATGGAGTTAGCGAAAGAGATGTTATGCTAATAGAACCCTCCATCCTCCACCATGGCAGTCTTGTCATGTAATTTAGCTATGACTCATCCCCGGTGACTAAGAGACAAACATGTCAACCAATTATCTCAGGGCACATGCTGTCATCCCCTCAACAGATGCATGCAACAGATGGTGTTATTCACTTAGAATCGTACATTTCTCTCAAAATCGACCTCAATGTTTTCGTGTGGGATTTCAACAAGGGCCTCAATTGAACCTCTTTTTTTTCACCAGGTTGTGGTGAGGCTGTTGTTTGATTGGTTTGTGTGTTTTGTGTTGATTGGCAGATTTGGCATCACTCTTTCTACAATGAGCTCCGTGTGGCCCCAGAGGAGCACCCCACCCTGCTGACAGAGGCCCCCCTTAACCCCAAAGCCAACAGGGAGAAGATGACCCAGGTGATGACCCTCATACACTACAGCTGGGACTTGGTCCAATGTATATCTCTAAACCTAGCCTTTTAAGGCTCTGCAACGCTCTTGATATACACAGAAGAAATGTGTTACACGATGCTATGACCTTTGATGAGTGCCATGAGAATGATATGCGCACTGTCAAAATGTTAGTGTGAAAAAATAACACTGTAACCTAAACAAATGGTCCTGTTCTAGATTATGTTTGAGACCTTCAACGTTCCAGCCATGTACGTAGCTATCCAGGCTGTTCTGTCCCTTTACGCCTCTGGTCGCACAACAGGTCAGTCTAACACACCAGTCAAAACCAGCCTCATTTTATACTGGCCATTCAGTTCCACTGGGTCTTAACCTTGTGTCCTCCCAAAAACGGTGTCCTCCTAAACCTCCACAGGTATTGTCCTTGACTCTGGTGATGGTGTCACCCACAACGTCCCCATCTATGAGGGTTATGCCCTGCCCCACGCCATCATGCGTCTGGACCTGGCTGGCCGCGATCTCACTGACTACCTCATGAAGATCCTGACCGAGAGGGGCTACTCCTTCGTCACCACCGGTCAGTAGGAACTCTGGGATGGGCAAATCTCTGATGACACTATATTCTCTCATACTGTAAAGTATACGACTTTTAAGCAGAGGCCTGCGCGGATCCAGAAGTGCTGTTCTGCCAAACTACCAATCAATCCTTGATCTAACCTCCCCCTTATTCTCCTATCTCTAGCTGAGAGAGAAATTGTCCGCGACATCAAAGAGAAGTTGTGCTACGTGGCCCTGGACTTTGAGAATGAGATGGCCACCGCTGCCACCTCCTCCTCTCTGGAGAAGAGCTACGAGCTGCCCGACGGTCAGGTCATCACCATTGGCAACGAGAGATTCCGCTGCCCCGAGACCCTCTTCCAGCCCTCCTTCATCGGTAATCCCGCTCTCTCTTTATTTGCATCCCTTTTTCACTCTCTCCATCCGCCTTTCTCTCAACAGTTTGAAACAAAGATCTATCTCGGTCTCTTGTGACTCTGTGTGATTTCCTCTGGTTTCTCCCCAGGCATGGAGTCCGCTGGTATCCATGAAACCACTTACAACAGCATCATGAAGTGTGACATTGACATCCGTAAGGACCTGTACGCCAACAACGTCCTGTCAGGAGGTACTACCATGTACCCTGGCATCGCAGACAGAATGCAGAAGGAGATCACAGCTCTGGCCCCCAGCACCATGAAGATCAAGGTGTGTAGAAGATACTAACATCCAGAGTTAACTTACAGGTCACTGTGTGAGATGTTATACCCTGATTTGACCGTGTTCAATATAGTATTCATCCCAATTTAAAGGTTTATTTTTGACATTCACAATAATGATATTGGTCCATTCCAACGCAATTATCCTTTTGACCTCTTTTCTTTGAATATAAATCCTTGTCTTGATAAATGTTTCACGACTTCATGCAAGTTGTTCAGACTCAATCTGAAGCTAAATATCACTGATATTGTCTTACTAAGTTTTATTGTACTGTACCTTATGTGATTTGCTCATTCTGTGTATTAAATGACATCTTCTGTGTTACCAGATCATCGCCCCACCTGAGAGGAAGTACTCCGTCTGGATCGGTGGCTCCATCCTGGCCTCCCTCTCCACCTTCCAGCAGATGTGGATCAGCAAGCAGGAGTACGACGAGGCCGGCCCTTCCATTGTGCATCGCAAGTGCTTCTAAACAAGGCCCAGACCCACCCACCCACCCCAGCCCACTCCCTCCCTCCAGCCCCAATTTCTGCTCTTGTTCTTTTGCCTGTAAACTGTGAATGCGTCCCCTATTTACCCTCCTGTGTTTCTATCTTTGCACTGCCCACCCCTGAGTGAATGTTATGTTATTGGTTGGTTATGTTTTTTTTTGTTGTTGAATGAATAAAGCTTGAATGTGCAGCTGATATAAAACTTTGGGGCCATTCCTGGGGGAGTGTATATAGATTCCAGCAGTGGCGATAGAATGAAGTAGAAGAGACTGAATCTGCTCCACAGAGCTAGCATTCTCCCTCTTTTGTTCACTTTGTTCAGTACTTCATCCCTGGATGTGGTCTCTCGCATGGCTCAGATCACTGCTGAAAGCTTCAACCATCTGACTGTTTGTAAAGATCCATGTGAACATGAATGAACACCCAAGGAAGGAATAAAGCTCTCATACAAGGGTCTCTGGCTCATACATTTCTATTACAAGTGTTTCTAATATGATTACTATAACTACTGCTGCATCTGGCCACATTTTCAGTTACTCTTTTTTCATACAAAACACACCAGAATCTGTGTCACTGCTACCCCACATTCTCTGAAAATGAACTACAACAGAATGCCTGTACGTAAAATACCAATTACCTGGTTCATCCTTTCAGGTGAACGTCTTTGTTTATTCTCCAACAAAACAATTACACTGACATACTTCATGCCCTGGATTGCAGAGGAACTGGATCTCTGGTCCTGTCTTGATAACCTGTTTTCACTCATTCCTTTCCCTTGATGACATGGTTCTGTTCATTTGGGAAGAAACAACTACATTTGACAACACATGAAGTGCAGTTAAACAACAACTTGGACGAGGAGATAACGCAGTATGTATTTTATTACCAAAATGGCAGTGGAAAAGTGTGGTAGAGTCACTGCATTGACTGGTTGTCTTTCCCATTGCCAAACATAAAGCCACTACAACATAACATGTTTGTGCAGCACCACTGGGACAGCTAATCACACTGCAGCAATAGTCCAACACCACATTGTACAACTGATAATGCCATTATCAGCACTGCTGTGAGGGCGTGTGCAGAGTAAAAAAATATATGCCCGCTTCTGCCAAAAGGTGAAAAAAGGACAGCTCCATTTTCTACAGCGAGGGGCGGTTAAAGGATAGCCTTGTCCCAGATCTGTTTATGCTGTTTCGCTAACTTCCATGGTCATTGTCAAGCCAAACAATGATGAGTTGGCAAGATGGCACAAACAGGTCTGAGACCAGGCTAGTTAACTGCTTCATGGGGGTGGAAAGTGAACTGATACCTGAGCTCTGTGTAGTCAAGGCCCTTGGGATGGCAAAAAGATACTCCTCTTATAAGGCGTCTAATGCATCTTTGCTTATACAATGCCTTCAGAAAGTATTCATACCCCTTGACTTATTCCACATTTTGTGTTATAGCCCGAATTCAAAATGGATTAAATATATATTTTTCTCTCACCCATCTACAGACAATACCGCATAATGACAAAGTGAAAACATGTTTTTAGAAATGTAGCAAATGTATTCAAAAACAAATACAGAAATCTCATTTACATAATTATTCACACCCCTTTGCTATGACACTCCAAATTGAGCTCAGGTGCATCCAATTTCCTTTGATCGTCCATGAGACATCGCTACAACTTGATTGGAGTCCACCTGTGGACAATTCAATTGTTTGGAGATTATTTATATACAGTATAGAAGGTCCCACAGTTGACAGTGCAAGTCAGAGCAGAAACTATACCATGAAGTCCAAAGAACTGTCTGTAGATCTCTGAGATAGAATTGTGATGAGGCATATCTGGGGAAGGGTATAAAACAATTTCTAGAGTGTTGAAAGTTTCCCAGAGCACAGTGGTCTGCATCATTGGGAAATTGCAAACATATGGAACTACCAAACTGAGCAACCAGGCAAGAAGGACCTTGGTCAGGGAGGGGATTATGAACCCAAATGACCACTCTGACAGAACTATAAAGTTCTTGGCTGAGATGTCAGAACCTGCCAGAAGGACAACAGTCTCTACAGCACTTCACCAATCTGGGCTTTATAGGACAGTGACCAGAAGGAAGCTACTCCTGAGAAAAAGGCACATGACAGCACACATGGGGCTTCATTTATAAACTTTGCATATGCACAAAAAATTCCCCAAAACGCCCGTTTTCACGCTAAAGTTGGCAATTATAAAAAAAAATTAAAAACTTGATGTGAGAATGTGCTTATCCTCTCGCAAACTTTAGACCATGCGTATGCAGTTTCTAGTGGTTGAGGTAATGCATGGCAAGAAGGCAAAAGTACACTAGCCTTGTGCAGGAAAATATGACAGTCTTATTCATAAGAACAACAAAATCGGGTAGCTAAATATACACTTACCAGACGCTATCACTTGCCGTTAGTGAGAAAAGCAAAAATCGATTTGTTTTATTTTTTGTATTCTAAAAACGTTGAATACGGTAATGTCAAATTCCTCAAGTAGACATTAGTGAAATTTATAAACATATATATATATATATATATAAATAAAATAACCATTGCAGAGTAAATTCCTCAGATTTGTTGGCCATGATGAATTCACATTCCCGAAGAAGCCATACAACAAATTACCATGCGGAGCTCTCATTTAATTAGGCCTACCACCAGTATTAGATATGCTATAATTTCCGAAAGTGAGCGCGCTTTATAACAAACAATAGAATTCAACAGGTGAACAGACAGTTGATATTTTGCACTGAATTGTATAGGCTACCACTGTAACTAGGCCTTTAGTATGTAAAAAAATAAAAAATCCCCCCACAAACCTAGTGCACTGCGCGTTTACTAGTGCTGTATTAACAGACCAATATAGTCTTCTGTAGCACGGGCAAAATTCCAAAACTTCCAAAGTATACAGTCGTGGCCAAAAGTTTTGAGAATGACACAAATATTAATTTCCACAAAGTTTGCTGCTTCAGTGTCTTTAGATATTTTTATCAGATGTTACTATGGAATATTGAAGTATAATTACAAGCATTTCATATGTGTCAAAGGCTTTTATTGACAATTACATGAAGTTGATGCAAAGAGTCAATATTTGCAGTGTTGACCCTTCTTTTTCAAGACCTCTGCAATCCGCCCTGGCATGCTGTCAATTAACTTCTGGGCCACATCCTGACTGATGGCAGCCCATTCTTGCATAATCAATGCTTGGAGTTTGTCAGAATTTGTGAGTTTGTTTGTCCACCCGCCTCTTGAGGATTGACCACAAGTTTTCAATGGGCTTAAGGTCTGGGGAGTTTCCTGGCCATGGACCCAAAATATCGATGTTTTGTTCCCCGAGCCACTTATCACTTTTGCCTTATGGCAAGGTGCTCCAACAGGCTGGAAAAGGCATTGTTCATCACCAAACTGTTCCTGGATGGTTGGGAGAAGATGCTCTCGGAGGATGTGTTGGTACCATTCTTTATTCATGGACGTGTTCTTAGGCAAAATTGTGAGTGAGCCCACTCCCTTGGCTGAGAAGCAACCCCACACATGAATGGTCTCTGGATGCTTTACTGTTGGCATGACACAGGACTGATGCTAGCGCTCACCTTGTCTTCTCCGGACAAGCTTTTTTCCGGATGCCCCAAACAATCGGAAAGGGGATTCATCAGATTAAGCCCAGTCCTCAGCAGTCCAATCCCTGTACCTTTTGCACAATATCAGTCTGTCCCTGATGTTCTTCCTGGAGAGAGGTGGCTTCTTTGCTGCCCTTATTGACACCAGGCCATCCTCCAAAAGTCTTCTCCTCACTGTGCGTGCAGATGCACTCACACCTGCCTGCTGCCATTCCTGAACATGCTCTGTACTGGTGGTGCCCCGATCCCGCAGCTGAATCAACTTTAGGAGACGGTCCTGGCGCTTGCTGGACTTTCTTGGGCGCCCTGAAGCCTTCTTCACAACAATTGAACCGCTCTCCTTGAAGTTCTTGATGATCCAATAAATGGTTGATTTAGGTGCAATCTTACTGGCAGCAATATCCTTGCCTGTGAAGACCATTTTGTGCAAAGCAATGATGACGGCACGTTAACCATGGTTGACAGAGGAAGAACAATGATTCCAAGCACCACCCTCCTTTTGAAGCTTCCAGTCTGTTATTCAAACTCAATCAGCATGACAGAGTGATCTCCAGCCTTGTCCTCGTCAACACTCACACCTGTGTTAACGAGAGAATCACTGACATGATGTCAGCTGGTCCTTTTGTGGCAGGGCTGAAATGCAGTGGAAATGTTTTTGGGGGATTCAGTTCATTTACATGGCAAAGAGGGACTTTGCAATTAATTGCAATTCATCTGATCACTCTTCATAACATTCTGGAGTATATGCAAATTGCCATCATACAAACTGAGGCAGCAGACTTCGTGAAAATTAATATTTGTGTCATTCTCAAAACTTTTGGCCACGACTGTACAGCAAAAAGGTTAGTTATTGTCACCATAAAAGGTGAATGATTGGTGTTTTTCAGGCAGAGTTATAATGTTCCTTCATGTGCACAGTTTTACTTCAGGTCTGATTTATAACGGGAAACATGCGTATATATGGAATGCACCAAGTTTATAAATCTAAATATTTTTGTGTGTGCGCCCTTTTCAGAAATGGTGCATGCAGATATTCTGTGTAAAATGTACAAGCCAGTTATGAGGCCCTTGGCGTTTTCAAAAAGGCACGTGAACGACTCAGAGCGTAAGGCAAAAGATTTTGTGGTCTGATGAGACAAACTTGGCATGAATGCAAAGCGCTATGTCTGGAGAAAACCAGGCACAGCTCATCACCCGTCTAATACCATCCCTACCGTGAAGCATGGTGGTGGCAGCATCATGCTATGGGGGTGCTTTTCAGCGGCAGGGACTGGGAGACTGGTAAGGATAGAGGGAACAATGAATGGAACCAAATACAGGAAAATCTTAGATGAAAACCTGCTTCAGAGTGCAAACAACCTTAGACTGGGGTGAAGATTTACGTTCCAGCAGGACAATGACACCAAGCAAACAGCCAAAGCAACATTTGAATGGCTTCAGAACAAGAATGTGAAAGTCCTTGAGTGGCCCAGCCAAAGCCCAGACTTGAATCCCATTGAAAATCTGTGGAAAGACTTGATTGCTTTTCAATGCCGCTCCAAAACTAATTTAACAGAGCTGGAGAAAATCTGCAAGGAAGAATAGGAGAAAATCCCCAAATCTAGATGTGCAAAGCTGATACAGACATACCCAAGACAACTCAAAGCTGTAATCGCGATACAATTCGTGATACAAAGTATTGACTCAGGGCTGTGAATACTTATGTAAATTAGATATTTCTATATTTACATTTTCAATACCATCACAAAAAAAAAATGTTTTCACTTAGTCATTATGGGGTATTGTTTTAGATGGGTGACACAAAAATCTATTTAATTCATTTTGAATTCAGGCTGTAACAACACATTTTTGAAGAAGTCAAGGGGTATGAATACTTTCTGAAGTCACTAATTCTTTGAGCACTTCGGTTTGTTCCTCCCCGCACAAGACATTCCACCTCGATGGGCTACTTTTAATAATAATTTAGTTACGGTTTTCTTTTAGGTCAACACTTCAAGATAAATCAAGATTCAAAAATGTCAAGGCTAAAATCCAACTGGCCAAATGTAATCTATTATAACTAAGACTAAAAAGACAACATGAAACTTCCTAAACCACATAGAGCCATCACAATTCAAGTCCATTTTATATTGCGTTTCAAAAAAATGTTTTGTTCATTTGTTGAATCTCTGCATATGTAATCAATTGTGTAAATACTGTATAATTGTGTCTTTCAAGTCTTGTCTGTTGTATCCTGTACCAAGAAAGTTAAGGGTAAGGATACCTTCATGGGAGACTATCATTCATGTAATCATTCATATAACACACGCACCTGCTCGCACACACACTTTATTCTCAGCCAGTTGTTCTCACACTGAAACACCTAAGGCCATTTACAGTAAGCCTGCGTGCTAAAATAGTTCTCTCTGGAGAATTTCACATCAAATCTGACAAGGAGAAAGACTATCTGCCTCAAAAACTCCCCTCTGCCAAAACTGTCAAGCCAAGCTATCAAAAAGCCCCCCCCCCAAAAAAAAATCCCATACTTAAAGTGAATAAAGAGTTGATAAAACAACACCATTAGAACAATTCCAGTTTCAATTCACAGTACCTCATTTCAAAAAAATAAGTTAATACAAAAGCCTTCATTGTAAACAAAGGTGTAAATGGGGTGGCAGGTAGCCTAGTGGTTAGAGCGTTGGGCCAGTAACCAAAAGGTTGCTAGATCAAATCCCCGAGCTGACAATGTAAAAATCTGTCGTTCTGCCCCTGAACAAGGCAGTTAACCCACTGCTCCCTGGTAGGCCGTCATTGTCAATAAGAATATGTTCTTAACTGACTTGCCTGGTTAAATAAAGGTTAAAATAAATAGGAGTTCCAGTTTGTGATGGTGAGGGTTGTGGGTGTCTTGTCTTCCCCTCGCTGTCACCGGAGGTCCAGCACTGTTGTTTTCGAGTCCTTTATAACAACATGCCTACAGATCTGAAAATAGGAAAGGCCTTGTTTAATTCTCAGGTTAACTAACAACAACAGTGGAGAAGCACAACCATGAACAGAGGGACACCATTTTTAATGTAACCTTTATTTAACTAGGCAAGTCAGTTAAAAACAAATTCTTATTGACAATGACGGCCTACAGGGGAACAGTGGGTTAACTGCCTTGTTCAGGGCCAGAACGACAGATTTTTACCTTGTCAGCTCGGGGATTCGACATGAACACACACACACACACACAATACAATACACACAAGCTCTATTTGTGACTGTGCTGAATAAGAGGGAGGCTGCGGAGGCAGTGAGGCCTCTCTGTCTGCTGGGAGGCTGTCTGTGTGTATTACTTACGCTAAAGAGCGGCGGGTCCTTGGAGTGTGGGTGAAAGCCCTTCAGTCTGCAGCCGGCGACCTCCCTCATCCCAGAGCTGGTGAGTCTGAACACTCCCGTACTGCAGCACACAGATCACAGACACAGGACTTGTCTACATACAGTAGGGCTCATGGCCAAAGGAAGTCATGACATCCATCTGGTAAAACTAGAGCGTCTTCCAGCCAAGCAACTGTAAGGCCTACGTTAGGTTAGTCATCTGAGTTCTGAACTTATGCCTGAGGCTTATTCACTGAGGTAGAACATTTAGTGCTGTGTAGAATTAGATAGAGATGTTAAGTATAGAACTGACACAACCCATTCTTCCACATCACAGAGAATCATCATGTCGGTTCTACATCACGCATTTCCGGTAACATTGCTCCCTACTAAACTATTTGATACCACCCACATTGCATGGATTGGTTATCTTTAGCATTAGCATCAACAGGCTTACTCCTTCTAGCAGACAGGGACAGGGACTCACTCGTTGTGTTTGGGCGAGCAGACGATGGCGATGGCTTCAGGCAGCATGAGCTGGTAGGAGCCGTGTGTATGCAGGTCAACACTGGACAGAAAGGCCGTCTGGGTGGGGTGGGTCTGAGGGCAGAGGAGAGCAACAGTCAGAAGAGTTGGTTAGAGATAATGGAACTGTGTCAGAAATATGTTAGGTGTTATATTTGATATTTACAGATTGTGTTTATTCCCCAAAATCAGTAGAAATAGATTTCTGTCTGCCCCTCCCCTGTATAACTCCCATGTTAGGCGTTATAAGACCTGGGCTTCCGGGGCTGCAGCCCTGAATGTTTTTGGTCAAGTCTCGAACCTTTTGATGATCAACGAATTTAGAAATTGCAGGCTGTAATCATCATCTACGTTTCCATAAACGGCGCATCACTTACACGCTAGGCAAGTGCTCAGTTTTGTGACTGTCATGGTTTTATCATTACTTTAGTGAAAACCGTGTATCTATAGCCCAAACCATTCAAAAAGATACAATCCATTTCACCGGAGGTACAGTGTCTTGTTTATTTTCTTCTATTATGAATTTGTGGGAAGTATTGGATGAATAAAATTTCCCGGGCAGTTTTAAAGCTAGGTTACTCGCAGACCGCTTACTAGCCTATTTGTCTTATAACAAACAAGCTGTTCAGTCATGTTACCTTTTAGCTAACAACCTTGTAACTGGACACGCACACATTTGGATTAAGATGGCACATGGAAAATAAGAGATTGTGAACCCAAAAATACACGTTTTCTTTGAGTGGAAAAACATTCATAGACATAATTTGGGTAGAGTGTAACCCTGGGTACATTTAGGCTACGCTTTGTTGTCTTCAGGAGATTTTCGGTTTAATTTCTTTCTTCCACATCAGCTGATATAATTCAGTGGAACAATTCCTATTCCTTATGATTGGCTATCTCTTACAGAAAAACCACATGATTTCACATGTGCTACCCCACGGCAAGCGGTACCAGAGCGCCAAGTCTAGGACCAAAAGGCTAGTGTAGAAAATATAAAAAAATAAAGAAAAAGCCTTGAATGAGTAGGTGTATCCAAACTTTTGACTGGTACTGTATTATTAGTGTATTTTGTTTATATCAAAGTGTGCCCGATTTACGCATTTATGCTGTTGAAATAAAAAAAATCTTCTTCCGTGGGAGGATGCCCCCTCTGGTTTTGGGCTAAGCTCCCAATGTCCTCAACTCCTAGAAACGCCCCTGGCACAGACTCAGAAGGCAGGTCTATGATTAACTTTGACATCTGAACCAATGGACCTGGTTTCTATGGTGATATTTGATTATGCAAATTAAACGGTGGGGGGTAAGTGTGCGCACACATGCTTCTGTGTGCGTGTGTGTATATGAGTGCATAAGTGTGTATGTATGTGTATATGTGCATGTTTGAGTGCATCTGTGTGTGTACATGTGTGTGTGCGCTTGCGCATACAGTTGAAGTCAGAAGTTTACATACATTGAGGTTGGAGTCATTAAAACTTGTTTTTCAACCACTCCACAAATTTCTTGTTAACAAACTATAGTTTTGGCAAGTCGGTAATGACATCTACTTTGTGCATGACACAAGTAATTTTTCCAACAATTGTTTGCAAACAGATTATTTCACTTATAATTCACTGTATCACAATTCCATGGGTCAGAAGTTTACATACACTAAATTGACTGTCTTTAAACAGCATGGAAAATTCCAGAAAATAATGTCATGGCTTTAGAAGCTTCTGATAGGCTAATTGACAACATCTGAGTCAATTGGAGGTGTACCTGTGGATGTATTTCAAGGCCTATCTTCAAACTCAGTGCCTCTTTGCTTGACATCATGGGAAAATCAAAAGAAATCAGCCTAGACTGAAAACAAAAACAATTGTAGACCTCCGCAAATCTGGTTCATCCTTGGCAGCAATTTCCAAACGCCTGAAGGTACCACATTCATCTGGACAAACAATAGTACGCAACTATAAACACCATGGGACCACGCAGCCGTCATACCGCTCAGGAAGGAGACGCATTCTGTCTCCTAGAGATGAACGTACTTTGGTGCAAAAGTGTAAATCAATGCCAGAAAAACAGCAAAGGACCTTGTGAAGATGCTGGAGGAAACAGGTACAAAAGTATCTATGTCCACAGTAAAACAAGTCCTATATCGATGTAACCTGAAAGGCCGCTCAGCAAGGAAGAAGCCACTGCTCCAAAACCGCCATAAAAAAAGCCAGACTACGGTTTGCAACTGCACATGGGGACAAAGATCGTACTTTCTGGAGAAATGTCCTCTGGTCTGATGATAGAAAAATAGAACTGTTTGGCCATAATGACCATCGCTATGTTTGGAGGAAAAAGGGGGAGGCTTGCAAGCCGATAAACACCATCCCAACCGTGAAGCACGGGGGTAGCAGTATCATGTTGTGGGGGTGCTTTGCTGCAGGAGGGACTGGTGCACTTCACAAAATAGATGGCATCATGAGGGAGGAAAATTATGTGGATATATTGAAGCAACATCTCAAGACATCAGTCAGGAAGTTAAAGCTTAGTCGCAAATGACCCCAAGCATACTTCCAAAGTTGTGGCAAAATGGCTTAAGGACAACCAAGTCAAGGTATTGGAGTGGCCATCACAAAGCCCTGACCTCAATCCTATAGAAAATTTGTGGGCAGAACTTAAAAAACGTGTGCGAGCAAGGAGGCCTACAAACCTGACTCAGTTACACCAACTCTGTCAGGAAGAATGGGCCAAAATTCACCCAACTTATTGTGGGAAGCTTGTGGAAGGCTACCTGAAACGTTGACCCAAGTTAAACAATTTAAAAGGCAATGCTACCAAAATACTAATTGAGTGTATGTAAACTTCTGACCCACTGGGAATGTGATGAAAGAAATGAAAGCTGAAATAAATCATTCTCTCTACTATTATTCTGACATTTTATTCTTAAAATAAAGTGGTGATCCTAACTGAACTAAGACAGGGAATTTTTACTAGGATTAAATGTCAAGAATTGTGAAAAACGGAGTTTAAATGTATTTGGCTAAGGTGTATGTAAACTTCTGACTTCCAACTGTATGTGTGGAGGTGTGTGTGTAGTGTCGACTCACATGGATCCAGCCCAGAGTCAGTAGGTTGTGGTGGTCCTGGAAACTAAAGAGCTCCTCCACGTTTTCCATATCACAGTAGTCTGGGCCGGCTGACTGTTTGGGCACCACCACATGGGTCAGCATGAACTCGTTTTGAGTCTGGAAGAGACAAAGGTAACACATCCTATGAGTTAATGCATTACAATGCACAACATAGTCGCTAATAACTGTGCATAAGTCTGCTGGCACTGAGGTACTGTTATTGCTATTTTGCAGGATTTAGCACACCAACCTACACACAACAATCTGATGCATGCACATGACATACAGTACATCATAAAATGAGAGCAAATACTGTTGCAACTACAATCAACTTTGAACACCTTACATTGGCAACCTCCCGCTCTCCTCCTACTTGACATAGCTATTGTTTGCAGATGGAATGGCACTGAGTAAAAATGGTGTCTCCTACAGTTTGCTTAGATAAGGTAAACAGTAGCCTGGGAAGTTTGACTTTCCCCAATAAACTGGAAGTTTGTCGACAAATAAAATAGATCAATGTTTGTGCGCAGAGCAGAGCATGTCTTACCAGTTTTCCACAGAGTACCCCACATGTCTCTATTCCCCTGGCTGTGTTACTGTCGGCTAGCAGTAGAAACCTGTAGGTCAGGTCTCTAGGAATGACCACCCGCCTCAGGCCCTCAATCCGTTGATCTGTATGGACACACACACACCACACTTAAGCACAGTATGTGTAACAACAGTAACAGGATGTCCATCAGTGTGACTCATGCAACACAAAAACATGCATCAACAGTGACTAACCAGCTCAACTATATAAACCATCTATTAATATACCTCATTATTGACTTCCCCATTACCTTACTAATGGATAGTCTGAGTAACAATCACTCAATCGAAAATATAGAACCTAGATGTTATATACTAATGGGAGCAGGACACTCACTATGTACGCCAGCCAGTGTAGCTGCTGGCTTGCTGCTGGGGAGAAGCTGTTTATTGCGGTTTGGGTCGAGACGAACATGGTTCTTGGAGGAGTGGGACAGGCAGGAGCCGTCTGTTTGTTCAGGCACTTTAGCGACCGCCTCGTCTCTGCGATTGGCCAGCTCCTGCCTGCGCAGTTGGTCCTCGAAGTAGCGGAACTGCTCCGACTCCATCTGCATCCTGCGCAGCTGCGCCACCCTCTGCCTCTCCTGCTCAACCAGAGACATCTTCTGCAGCTGCTGGCCGCAGCAATCCGCCACCAACGCCTGGCTCTGCACACGCACACAAACGAGTGCACACATGAACACGCACGTGCACGCACAAACCAAAGACACACTTCAGATCTGTGCCATTTTAATATCAGTACAATTTGTTGATATGCACGATCTTACTCCTAAACATTCAGCATCACTACTTATCGCAAACTACAAATGTAACTACAAACTGCTGCATTGAAGCATTCACATTCTCCGAACAAGTGATACAAATACCACATTGTAACTAATATGAACAGGTGTTGCACACTAGCACTGGGCTTAGAGCCACACATTGTGCTCCCAGCCAGTCTCCTAGCTAATCTCAAGGAATGTAACGAACGGTTTGGGTGCTAAACCTTACCTGACTTTTGAGATACTCTGTATGTTCCTTGTTGTACTTCTCGTGGAGGAGCTTCTTCAATTGATCTTTCCGCGGAAATGCGACATCTTGCAACTTCTGAGAATAAAATCAACTGTGTGAGTGCAGGCAGGGAAATACTTTCTTCCATTAGCCGTGGTACTTTGTAGCTCCAATGGTCAATAAGAGTGGGCCAAATCATTACATGAAGAATAGAAAACGAGGAGACATTCATCTACCATTTCAAAGTTCTTAATAGATCGTAGTGGCGCTTCTATTGTTTGTCAACAAAAGGTAATCTACAGCCCATTCTAAACTCGTGCTGTTCCTGAGCTGACCTTGGACTCGCTTACCTTTACATACATCACTTAAATCAAAGCAGACCTGAATCCCCCCCACTAAGTATGAGGCACCCACTAAGTAGCCTACCACTCAGCCAGACAGACAGGGCCCTCGTACCACCCTGCCACTCCTCTCTCCATCCCTCCAGCCAGGCTAATAAGCCCTGATGTTAATGAGCTTTCCGCAGGGCTGAGCACCACATGGATCCACTCAAAACAGAAGCAGGCTTACCTTTATTATCACCTGTTTCTCAGGCACACTGCACTGCTGGTAGTCTCGATGGCTGGGGAGTTTCTCGACAAACAGACTAGAACACAACAGAGAGATAGTGGGTGGTTAGACAGATTACAGTAGTGCATTAATCATCAGATACTGTACTTGATCTGCCATTAGTACATTGGACATAGCCCAAAGGTATGCTAGTACTACACTCTATCATTGGCACGAGTCTAGACACAGGTATTAGATTCTCTCTCTCTCTCTCCTCTCCTTACGTGATGAACTTGTTGTAGAGGACGTAGGCGTTCTCCAGGCTGCCCTCCTCCAGGTACACGGCGGCCATGCGCTCCATCTCCACGCCGGAGCGGAAGTAGCGGCGTGGCGTGATCTCCTCGTTGATCTCGATGCTGCAGCCCATCTTGCTGAGGGCCCGCACGCGCTCTGCCGCTGTCAGGCTCACGTCCGTGTGGTCCGGCTCGGCCGCCAGCTTCTTCTGTTGGGGGGGGGTCAAAGGTCACCGGGATCAGAGATCAACGTTCAAACACCAGGGTCAGAGTCCGAGAGGACACGGGCAGAGCAGTCACAAAGGTCAACTTAGGAGTCAAAGTACAAGCATCGGAGTGTAGTAGATGTCCCTAGAAACTGATCAAAGGCTAGTATTGCATTAGGATAGAACTAAGTCAACCTGGTTATCAACACCAGCATTAGAACACCTCTTTCTACACCCCAGGGCTTAAAACAACACATTCATCACTAACATTGAATCAGTACCAGAAAAACCCTAAGGCCAACAGTCTGACACAGCAACACTATCACCCCTAGCAGCAGTACTACTGTAGCTTCTTCTGAAACAACAGCTAGCATCAGCATGGGCTGTCTCCATCACTAGTCTCCCAGCCCTCCCTCTCCAGGTGGTCACATGACCAGACAACATCATCACTGTTCATCCTTCACTGGGACAGGGCGGCCAGTGCAGGTTCAGTGGGCGGGGGTTGGGGGGATTGAGGGGGGAGCTGATCGGAAGCCTGCTCCCTCTGAGCCCGCTGCTATGCTAGCCCCCGCTTTGGCCTGAGCGGCACTGCTCTGCACCATACTAATGAGCACAGCACAGAACACACTGGACACTGCTGCTGCAGAGTTCCTATAAGGTTACTACTGAATGTGGGCGTCTTATCCAGATTATACTGGACTCTACAGGGGGAAATTGATGAAGACTGCAGACAGAACCATTGCTCGCAGAACATAACGGGCAAAATAACGGGGGAAATGTTTGGACACTCAAAGTATCAAATTTAGACATCCATTTGGCAGTGATAGTTGAAGCAGGCATGAGCACTCTCTCTTTTGAGGGCTTGATAATAACATCTCCTTTGTCTAATCATCTATTCACGAGCTGCGGAAGTCTGAAGAGGCTAACATCCGCTCTATCGCTCATTCTCTCCTTCCATCCATCCATCTCTCCCAACGTAGGTTGGAGGGATGGCCCTGAATGGAGAGATGAGTCTGAATGACAGAGCAGCTGCAGTGGGAATACTAATGTGAGTGAGTCAGAGGAAAACGTTGGAGTGGACCCCCCAGACCCACTAACCCATTTCCCCCCCCACTCTCTACAGAGTAAACTCATTCACCCCAGCCTTCCATCAGCCTTCCTATACTAACCTTGAATCCTTTGATTACCAAGACAAGAGCCCTCTAGCCCCTCCTTTCACACCGCCTCTTCCTCTCCTACCTATCCCACTCCACACACAGCTCACCCCTCCCTGCTTCACCCCCCACCCTAAGTACCCTCACCGTTGACTGACAAGACTCACCAGTGTGCTGAAGCTGAAGCCTTGCTCCATGGTGTCTTTAGACTGCAGGGTCACAGGCTCCAATCTTCCCAATGTGTCCATCTGTCATCTCCCAAGATTATAGCCCACTGGAGACGAGAGGAGCGAAACCTTAGCTTGGCTAATGGCCATGACTCTGCTGTGTAATGATGACCATTGGATCGATAAGGTTTCCTCTCACTGAGAGAGACACATTCATGTTGTCCACAGAGACAGCTTACCCTCGGTAGTAGTCATATAAAATGGTCAAGAGCTTGGCTTATAACCTGACTTGAATGACAAGTACGGCTATTGGATTTGTTTCGCTTTTTCAGCCGTATAGTTTCTCTGTTGTTTCATAGCACAAGAGCTTCCAAAAGCAGCCTCTCAATCAAATTCTAACAGGTTTTTCAAAATAGCTCAACATGCCTCCCAGAAAATGTGCTACTGTTGCTATGACAGCTTGTAACCAAGCAGCAAAATAGGGTGAGTCATGGACATATTTTGCTGAGATGAAATCCTTGATGGGGCTTTATCTAGCTTGGTCAATTAGCTGATTTCAGTAGTGCGTTTAATCATCTGGGTTCCCTCTATTCTTCAATCCAAAAATTACTCTTTGATACTGCAACAGATTTGAATGCAAGATGTTGCCATACATTCAAACCCTTTCCATTCCTCAGTGATATGCAGTGATAGTCTGCTTGATGCTGCCTTGGAAATCTAGGTGTAATTAACACTGCTTGAGGCTGACTTTAATGTGAAGGGAAAAAAACTACTTCAAGTCAGTGACTGTAAAATGACCATATTTCTGCAGTTAATAACTGTATTTAATCATATATAAAAAAAGGTGGTTAGAATTCTGAAATATTTTCACCCCAAACCTTTGAACGGTAGTGTACAGTCGTGGCCAAAAGTTTTGAGAATGACACAAATATTAATTTTCACAAAGTTTTTTGCTTCAGTGTCTTTAAATATTTTTGTCAGATGTTACTATGGAATACTGAAGTATAATTACAAGCATTTCATATGTGTCAAAGGCTTTTATTGACAATTACATGAAGTTGATGCAAAAAGAGTCAAAATTTGCAGTGTTGACCCTTCTTTTTCAAGACCTCTGCAATCCACCCTAGCATGCTGTCAATTAACTTCTGGGCCACATCCTGACTGATGGCAGCCCATTCTTACATAATCAATGCTTGGAGTTTGTCAGAATTTGTGAGTTTTTGTTTGTCCATCCGCCTCTTGAGGATTGACCACAAGTTCTCAATGGGCTTAAGGTCTGGGGAGTTTCCTGGCCATGGACCCAAAATATCGATGTTTTGTTCCCCGAGCCACTTAGTTATCACTTTTGCCTTATGGCAAGGTGCTCCATCAGGCTGGAAAAGGCATTGTTCGTCACCAAACTGTTCCTGGATGGTTGGGAGAAGTTGCTCGGAGGATGTGTTGGTACCATTCTTTATTCATGGATGTGTTCTTAGGCAAAATTGTGAGTGAGCCCATTCCCTTGGCTGAGAAGCAACCCCACACATGAATGGTCTCTGGATGCTTTACTGTTGGCATGACACAGGACTGATGCTAGGGCTCACCTTGTCTTCTCCGGACAAGCTTTTTTCCGGATGCCCCAAACAATCGGAAAGGGGATTCATCAAAGAAAATGACTTTACCCCAGTCCTCAGTAGTCCAATCCCTGTACCTTTTGCAGAATATCAGTCTGTCCCTGATGTTTTTCCTGGAGAGAAGTGGCTTCTTTGCTGCCCTTCTTGACACCAGGCCATCCTCCAAAAGTCTATACCTCACTGTGCGTGCAGATGCACTCACACCTGTCTGCTGCCATTCCTGAGCAATTTCTGTACTGGTGGTGCCCTGATCCCGCAGCTGAATCAACTTTAGGAGACGGTCCTGGCACTTGCTGGACTTTCTTGGGTGCTATGAAGCCTTCTTCATAACAATTGAACCGCTCTTTAGGTGCAATCTTACTGGCAGCAATATCCTTGCCTGTGAAGCCCTTTTTGTGCAAAGCAATGATGACGGCATTTGTTTCCTTGCAGGTAACCATGATTGACAGGGAAGAACAATGATTCCAAGCACCACCCTCCTTTTGAAGCTTCCAGACTGTTATTCGAACTCAATCAGCATGACAGAGTGATCTCCAGCCTTGTCCTCGTCAACACTCACACCTGTGTTAACGAGAGAATCACTGACATGATGTCAGCTGGTCCTTTCGTGGCAGGGCTGAAATGCAGTGGAAATGTTTTTTGGGGATTCAGTTCATTTACATGGCAAAGAGAGACTTTGCAATTAATTGCAATTCATCTGATCACTCTTCATAACATTCTGGAGTATATGCAAATTGCCATCATACAAACTGAGGCAGCAGACTATGTGAAAATTAATATTTGTGTCATTCTCAAAACTTTTGGCCACGACTGTACATTGACATTGGGGTGGTGCTTGGATTCCTACTTTCTCTGCAAGAAGCAGTAATGCTCAAGCAGATGGGAACGACATTCACTGATTCAAATACAATTACAGGAGACATGAAAGGCTTCAGTCACTCACAGATTATGAACACAGCATGACTAACTTAATGCATGAAAAATCAACTACATTTCTAGTTTTTGGCAATGTGTCTTATTTTCAATAAATGTACAATATTTTAGCCTGCATTTTGTACATTCTCACCCAAGATTCTCATTACTGAAATGTGTCTGGATTAAATTCTCGGGTCAATTTTACTTTAGAAAGCCTAATCTATTTTAATAAAACAAAATCTGTTGCTGTAGTTTGTCCATAACTCACAAAAATTGTATTTTAGTTGAATTTTACATTAAACTGTTAGATGTATTATGTAACAACACAGTGTCTGTAGACGTGTCTAATTACGTAACACTGTAAAAACTCCAATTAGTTTTTAAATAAAGTTGTATTCACCCATGCATGATGCATCATCTAAAGCAGGTATTCCCAAACTGGGGTACGCGCAATGCGGTCGGGAGTACGCCAAATAAAAATGTGATTCACATAATAAAATATAAAAAGATTCTTCACATTTTCAAACAGTCCATTTATAGACACATACCAGCTCTACTGGTAGTACTGCTACTACCAGCAGTACTACACCTGCACCTGTCGACGACAAGTTGTTCTGTTTCCTTGAGCACATCCAATGATAGCTTCAGTAATTCTACATTTGTTGTTAGCCTAGCTAGCATGGACACTGACAGTTGTGAAGCTGACGCAGCCAAAGAGCTACTGCCCCCTTTCCTGGGAAAGCACTGAAAAAACAGACAGGGACATTGGACCTTCAAAGAGGCGCAAATATGATGAGAACTACGTTGATTTGGGGTTCACTTATATTGGGAGTAGTGCCTTTCCTCAGCCACAGTGGGTTACATGTGCAAAAGTACTATTTCACAACTCAATGAAACCTTCACTCTTCCGCAGACATTCAGAAACAAAACATGCCAATTTGAAAAATAAGCCACAGGAGTTTTTTGAGCGAGAATTAAGACGACTTTCGAGTAGTAAGACATGTATAAAAGCAGCAGATACCATTAATAAGAAGGGGCTAGAAGTGTCTTATATGGTGAGCTACTGAGTAGCTAGGATAGACAAGCCACATACTATTGTGGAAGACTTAATTCTTCCTGCTGTCGCGGATATGGCTGGGACAACGCTGGGGGAAAAGCCCCAAAAACTATACAGACAATGTCTTCATCAAACAACACTGTTTCACGACGCATCAGTGACATGGCAGGAGATGTTTTGAAACATTACTGCTTCGCAAACAAGCCAGTGAATTCTATGCGTTACAGCTGGATGAGTCAACAGACGTGGCGGGCCTGGCACAGCTCCTGGTATATGTCCGTTATGTTTATGGGGGGTCAATTAAGGAAGACATCATCTTCTGCAAACCACTGAAAACCAGGACAACAGGAGAGGATATTTTTAAGTACTGGACAGCTTTGTGACATCAAATGGACTTATGTGGTCAAGATGTGTCGGTATCTGTACTGATGGCGCAAAAGCCATGACAGGGAGACATAGTGGAGTGGTAACGCGCGTGCAAGCAGTTGCTCCCGACGCCACTTGGGTACACTGCAGCATCCACTGAGAGGCTCTCGCTGCCAAGGTAATGCCTGACAGCTTGAAATACATTTTGGACACTACAATGAAAATGGTTCCCTTTGTTAAAGCAAGGTCCCTGAACTCTTGTGTATTTCCAGCACTATGCAATGATATGGGCAGCGACCATGTAACACCTTTACAACATACAGAAGTGCGCTGGTTATCAAGGGGCAAAGTATTGAATTGAGAGACGAACTTAAAGTTGTCTTTACTGACCATAATTTTCACTTGTCTGACTGACTGCTTGCATGATGACGAGTTTCTCACATGACTGGCCTATCTGGGTGATGTTTTTCTCACCTGAATTATCTTTATCTAGGATTACAGGGACTCTCCGCAACTATATTCAATGTGCGGGACAAAATTGAGGCTATGATTAAGAAGTTGAAGCTCTTCTCTGTCTGCATTAACAAGGACAACACACAGGTGTGTGCAAATTAACTCAAGCTAACAGACAATGTCAAATGTGATATAGCGAAGCAACTGAGTGAGTTCGGTGCGCAATTACGCAGGTACTTTCCTGAAACGGATGAGACAAACAACTGGATTCATTATCCCTTTCATGCCCTGCCTCCAGTCCACTTACGATATCTGAACAAGAGAGCCTCATCGAAATTGCAACCTGCGGTTCTGTGAAAATGTAATTTAATCAGACGCCACTGCCAGATTTCTGGATTGGGCTGCGCTCAGAGTATCCTGCCGTGGCAAATCGCGCTGTTAAGTCACTGATGCACTTTGCAACCACTAGCATGAAAACTAAATACAGGCACAGACTGTGTGTGGAAAATGATTTAAGACTGAGACTCTCTCCAATACAACCCAACATTTCAGAGTTATGTGCATCCTTGCAAGCACACCCTTCTCATTAACCTGTTGTGAGTTATTCACAATTTTCGATGAACAAATACTGTTTTATATGTAAGGTGGTTAAATAAGGAGAAAAATTATTGATTATTATTATTTGTGCCCTGGTCCTCTAAGAGCTCTTTGTCACTTCCCACATGCCAGGTTGTGACAAAAACTCACACTCATTCTTATGTTTAATAAAATGTATCGTATAGTGTGTGTGTGTGGCAGGATTACAATGATGGCAAAAAACAACATTTGAGAGTGCGCTGACCCTGGTGCTAGAGGGGGTATGCAGCTGGAGGTTGAATGTTTGAACGGGTACGGGACTATAAAAAGTTTGGGAACCACTGATCTAGAGGAGTTGTCCTTAGATAAGCACAAGTTCATTACTTTATTTGCTTGTTTGCCTTCAGAATTAGGTTATTTTTCTCAAACACCCCATTTACCCCACTTGGCCTTCTCATTACCGAAACGGCTAAAAAGCTAAAATTGGTAAAATGTCAGAGAACCATTACCTTACCAGAATGTTGGCATGAATGGGCTTTAGTGATGTGGTCAATTGTTTGCTGACTCATAATTGCTGTCTCCTATAATATGAAAATTGAGCTATGTGCCTCATAACCGATATACACAATTCTCATTACCACATCATATTTAGGTCCATTTTGGTAATGATAACTGTAATTTCGGTAATGATAATAAGCTAATTCTAATGTATAGTCAATGGGGGGGCCGTGTTGGTAACTTTAATTATTTACTAAGACCACTCCTTAATAAACCGATTGTACAGATGTTGTAAAACAACAGTTATTTGATTAAGTAAGGTTTGTCAAGAAATACGGGGTGTATAAAACACATTTAACTTACTTTAAGCCACAATCGGCAGTTAATGCTTCAGCAAAGAGCAACCCCAGCAGTATATCCCCCATTTTGACACGTGTACCTGTTTTCACACTTACCTATACTGTTGTTTCATATCCCAAGACAGTTTTTGATCAGTATCTCACATATTTAGGTACTTTATAGGCATAATGTGTTGTGCCGTTTGCATTCCCACTCAATTCGGAAATACATCTAAAATATCTTACAACCACAAATATGCAAATCCTATTTACACAAAGCTAATATTACCTGTACAACTGTCATCAAGGCAAAGGGTGGCTATTTTGAAGAATCTCAAATAAATGTTGATTTGTTTAACCCTTTTTTGGTTACTACATGATTCCATGTGTTATTTCATAGTTTTGATGTCTTCACTATTATTCTACAATGCAAAGAAGAGTAAAAATAAATAAAAACCCTGGAATGAGTAGGTGTGTCCAAATCCACTTTTGACTTTTGAAAAAACATGCATGTAATTACAGTACTTATACTTACACTGAAGTAAGGGGTATTTTAATCAATTGCATTAAAGGGTGACTGCATTCCTGATTTGGCCTTGTTTTAGATTTGGTTCATTAAGAAATGCTAGCGGCCATTACTGATTTCAAATGTGAGTTGGTTTTGGGGTGTGGTTCAATGTTGGTGTCTTGTGTTCGCAGGTGGAAAGAGTTAGGCAAATATTTTTTTCTGGCCGATGTGAGAGCATGGCAAAATTGGTTTCACTTTGGATAGCCTATCGCCGGGGCTAGTTAGGGACGTCAATAAACTACACAATGCAAATGAGACAATATTTTAATCTTGCACAACTTCTCATTAAACACTTTCAATTTGTAAATACATTTCTACAATGTATAGTAGGTTTGAGGTTTTTAAGTCATTGAAATTTGGAACTGTTGGAATTTTAACATATTGTCCCATATACGTTGTGTAATTTACAGATGTTCCCAAACTAGCCTTATAGGGCTATCCAAAGTCAACCCAAATTTACCACAGGCATTTTGATCTGGTCAGGAGCAGCTGCACTCGGAATTTATGATTACTTGCATGCTGCCAGCTGTGGGCATGTGGGTTCGGTTGAAACAAACCCAAACTTCATTTACGTTGTGATGCAGTAATGACCACAAGTCTCACAAAACTCTGTTTTGGACAAGACTTACTTTATGAACAAAATTATCCTATTTACACTTTGTAGTACATTTTGACAGTAGAATAAATGTTACTGACTCATATTAACCCCACATAGGCTGTTTTCTAAATGACAAGTTCGTTTTTAACAGGGCCTAAAATGAACACCCGCCACCAGTCAAATGCAGGTAGATTTTGGCATTGGCAGGTAAGAGCCAATTTATGCTTGATCTGAAAATGTGGTCAGAGGCGCCAGTATGGCACGCAGAGGCCAAATTGAGCTCCGTACCACATCGCCGTGCGCCTCTAAAAAAAAGTACAACGTGGAGGGCTCAGTACAGCTCCGCATTGACATGATTGGTTAACGGAAGGTGAGGGCGAGAGGTCCTGTATAAACACAAACTCACTTCCTAAACAACAGCTCTGCGTTGCTCGGTGCAGAGCAAGAAGTATGAATGCCCTGACTTGTGCAGAGGCCATATCATCGTAAATGCTGCAAGGCCCACACAGATGTCAGATTGATCATGCAGTGCCTTTAACCCACACAGCGCTGCAACACTGCCTGGCTGGGGGCTGTGCGCACCTGAAGAACTGAGTGAATATTTTATTTTTAGTAGCGCTGGCACAGGTATAAAAGTTGGTCTAATTTACTTGAAACGAAAGTCTACTTAAGTGAGACTTTGTCCTGGTGTTTCTTGGCTATTTACATTGTTTTGTTCACAAACTAGGTTGTTTTTCAAAGTTTTGAGTTTCAAATGTTAGGGAAGAGAAGACAATGCAGCTACTAGTCAGACTCTCAATCTCACAGGCACAAACATGACTCGAGTCACGTTACCACGGTAACCTCCCGCCCTTCAAGGGACAGGTTAACATTTTTGTCTCTGTGATATTTTGTTTAATAGACTCAGTTCACCAAAAAAATGTACTTAAACAATATACCACATTGCTTCTTACTAGAAATACATGTATTGTTTTAGAAACTTTCAAAAGCTTGATCATCCATTTCTTGTGTTTTTTGGGGTCATTTCTGTGAAAAATGTGTTTTGCCTGGCGGGGGGGGGGGGCTTTACTTGGCTCATCACGCTCTAGCTCCTCCTTATGGCAGGCCGAGCGCCTGCAGGCTGACCTCGGTCGTCAGTTCAACGGGGTTTCCTCTGACACATGGATGCGTCTGGCTTCTGGGCGGGTGTTAAGAAGCGTTGTTTGGCAAGTCATGTTTTAGAGGACGCATGACTCGACCTTTGCCTCCCAAACCCGTTGGGGAGTTGCAGCGAGAAGACAAGATCAAAATAGCGGAGAAAAAGGGGGTACAAAAAAAAATGTTTTTTACTTTTTGGGACTTTTAAACTGTTGCGATAATGAGAATTTTTGCATTGATTGTTGTGGAAATTGTGGTAAAATGCATAATACCGGCTAAAAAAACTAATTATGAAATAGATAAGTACAGATCCTAATCTCAGTGATTTAAGGAGGACATTTCGTGAAAAATGATATTTCCTGAAAAATTATGCTTTTTTGGTCAAATGTGAGTTGTGAGAAAGACACAATCAGGAGTGTTCTACTCTGTTAGTACTATTTTCTATGATACAGTACAGTAAGGACAACGAACCAACATAATTCAAATGTTGCTTGAGAATGGAAAGGCATAGAAAGCTAAAAGTTGTTTTACAACATACCTAAGATGCCAAGTCAACAGAACATATTTTATTGACATGTCCCATTTTCTGAACGAACGTGTATTTCCAACAAAATTATTTGAGTCTTTCCTTCAATTGAATTTGCACAATAAATGCACCATTCAAAAACGTTAGGCTATTTTAAGATATGACTTACAAATTCAGGAAACAAAAAAAATGGTTTATGGCATGTGCTTGCATTGTAGTGCAGCCTACTATATTTGAGTCGCTGTATTAGTTAGACTACTGACATAATGGACCATTATCTTATCTTAACTAATACCCATTATAACAGTAGCTTAGCATTATTTGAATAACAAAAAAGTCACAGTGAATGTATATACATAGAAAGTAGGTAACTATTCATATGAAACAGAATGAAACATTGAATGAACATTGTAACTTACCCCTCTCAAACTGAGACTTGTCTGTGTGCTTCCTGTACGCTTTGGTAAACTGATGCACCTGGCACTAGCTAGTAGTACAACTTCTTTTGATAGCCATGTGTGTCAACAAAATGAGAAAATCACTGCCTACATGTCAACATTAGGAATGTGTCCCATCAGCAACATTGTATCTGTACAATAACGTCGATCATCACTTTGTCTACACTGAATTTGTAGTTTCAGATTCCATGTAGCAATATAGGACCTTCTATTCGACCTCTTGTTTGTGATTTAAAACCGATTTCTGGTCATTTCACCAGCTTTGCCACATCAGGAAATTTAAAGGGGGGGGGGGGCTTATGAATGATACTCACTCCTAATAAAAACACAATCACTGGCTACTGCGTGTAGGTTCTGGAAAATTAAAGAAACTATTTGATTTAACAGTTTAGCGTGCAGTAGACTGATAAATCGTGTAAATAGTTCAAAATGCGAACCAGTTTATTTGCTTTCCCCAAACTCCCCATCGTCACCCGCTAGAATTGAGTCCGAAAGCAGGAAACTGGCGTCAATAAAAGCCACTGTTAACTCATCCAAACCTGGCGTATTTAGCTTTTGTAAACCTACTTCATGAAGTCATTGTTCAAAATGAAAAGGGATAGAAAGAGCGAAAGTTTACCAATGGCTGACAGCTGTCTTTCAAATCCAATGTCCTAACAGGCGAAAGAGATTGTCATCCAGTCCTCCTATGATAGCATCGGCGCTGTGGTGTTGGTGGACAGCAGCCGTGGTCGCTATGAAGGGATGTGTCCTACCACACATGAAAGGGGTGGAGAGGAAAATCCACTCCAGCACACTACTAGACAAAAGAGAAAATGCCCTACAGCTTCGACACCGGCAACAGCATTTGCATCCTGTAATGCATAAGATTATTCATGGCGCACACGGCACAGCGGCGCTTGACACACTGCCATCACAAAAACGTGGGGTTGAAAAAAGAAATACATACATCTACAGAATGACCAACAAGA
Organism: Salmo trutta; assembly: GCF_901001165.1. Lineage (NCBI taxonomy): Eukaryota > Metazoa > Chordata > Actinopteri > Salmoniformes > Salmonidae > Salmo > Salmo trutta. Next base: position 13,990,161 of record NC_042966.1, read on the forward strand.
AGCTATTTGATTACCATTTGTCCAATAATTAATCTCATAGAAAAGCATATGATTTTGGACATACAATTACTCAACAGTGCATTCTGAATTGTCACCAGAGATGATTCTGATTAAAATTGGGTGCATTGGAAATAAATGTGGTGTAATAATCAAACTCCTTCACTAGAGGGCGTAGGCTACATTACGATACCTGCTGGGCGTTTTGGAACGTTCAGATAGAAATAGGCTATTTAGAACAAATATGCCTCACTAACATGTACAATAACGAATCACATCGGCTCTATTCAGTTCATTTCTAGCTGCAACGTTCGGCAACTACACGTGCGCTTTCTCCAAAAAATGTATGTGCTGTGATGGAACTGTGTGTATCAACTTCATAAAAGTTAACAGTGACCTATACCATAGCCTAAACAACATGAGCCTATTTAAAAGACAATCCAGCTAAATTGAATTAAGATTTGAATAATTCAAGTGTGGTTCACTCTGGATGAATTAAGGGCCTGTAACTGTAACATCATCATGCCCACGTTCATGATTACTGCATGGCTTTCCAGATTTGTCATTTATCTCTATTTGAATGAACATATGTGGCACAATGATAAACCCCACCCTTTGCATGGTGATGTTGTGCCATGTCTTACCTTTATGCAAAATGCTTACTCACACTTGATGCCTATTCAAACTTCTTAAAATTAGCATCGCAATAGACAAACTTTAGCCGACTACGGTTTGTGTCGGCAAATGTATCTTTGTGAAAATCGTCATTATTAAACACAGCTGAAAAAATAATAATCCGAAACATTAAATAATCCAACAAACCACACCCTAAATGTGTTAACCTACTTTGGGTGTAGGACTAGATGTTGAAAATGAGCAGTGGCCCGTGAGGTGCGTAGGCCTAAATTAAAAATGAAGAAGTTGGCTGTGGAAGTATTAGCCTAGGAACGTCAGTGATCTTCAGGTCGGAAAATCGGAGCTCTCGAAAAATGCCTGAGCTTCCGAAATGGAATTCCAAGTTGTATGATCGTTCAAAATGATTTTTTTCCCAGTCGGAACTCGTTTTTTTTCTCGAGTCGAGTTCCTCGTTCTCAGTCCCTTGTTGTATTGAACGCCGCATCTTTCTAGAGCTCTGACTTTCCGACCTGAAGATCACTGATGTTATTTGTCAGGGCTCTGGCTGGGCCACTCAAGGACATTCAGAGACTTGTCCCAAAGCCACTCCTGCGTTGTCTTGGCTGTGTGTTTAGGGTTGTTGTCCTGTTGGAAGGTGAACCTTTGACCCAGTCTGAGGTCCTGAGCTCTCTGGAGCAGGTTTTCATCGAGGATCTCTCTGTACTTTGCTCTGTTGATCTTTGCCTCGATCCTGAGTAGTCTCCCAGTCCCTGATTCTGCCACCACCATGCTTCACCGTAGGGATGGGGCCAGGTTTCCTCCAGATGTGACGCTTGGCATTTAGGCTAAAGAGTTGAATCTTGGTTTCATCAGACCAGAGAGTCTTGTTTCTCATGGTCTGAGAATCATTAGGTGCCTTTTGGCAAACTCCAAGCAGGTGTCACGTCCTGATCCTAGTAAGATGTCATTTTCTATAGTAGAGTAGGTCAGGGCGTGACAGGGGGTGTTTTTGTGTTTTCTATGTTTTCTATTTCTATGTTTAAGTTCTAGTTTTTCTATTTCTATGTTGGGATTGTTTGGGTTGATCTCTAATTGGAGGCAGCTGATCCTCGTTGCCTCTGATTAGAGATCATATTTAAGTAGGGGTTTTTCTTCCTGGGTTTTGTGGGTAGTTGTTTTCTGTTTAGTGTATTTCACCTGACGGAACTGTTGTCGGTCGTTTTGTTCTAGTGTCTTCATAATAAAAGTGAATATGAGCACTATACACGCTGCGCCTTGGTCCCCTTTATACGACCCTCGTTACAGAACTACCCACCACAACTGGATCAAGCAGCGTGCTCGAGAGGAGATGGACACCTGGTCACATCAGGAGTGGATAGAGAGGAGAGACTGGACTTGGGGCCAGGTAATCGAGCGTTATCAGAGCCTACCTGGGAAGCACGAGAGGCTACAAAAACCCCAAAACATTTTTTTGGGGGGGGCACATGGAGCAGTCGGTGGAGCCGAGGAGCAAACCAGAGCCAATCCGGGAGAATTTGGAGAAGGGAGAAATGGGAGAGCTATTGAGTTGGTGGAGGACGCACAAGTTTTTCCCAAAGGAACGTGTCGTCAGTTTGGTGCCACCTGAGTCAGCTCCCCGTACTGAACCTGAGAAGTGTGTGGAAGTTCTGGAACAAGTGATACCAGCGAGACACACCAGGTCTCCAGTAAGTCTCAACAGCCCGGTATGTCCTATTCCTGCTCCTCACACTCTCTCTCCAGTGCACCTCCAAAGCCCAGTATGTCCTGTGCCTGCTCCTCGCACTCTCCTTTCAGTGCGCATCCATAACCCGGTACAGCCAGTGCCTGCTGTGAGCACTCGGCCCTTAGTGCGTCTCCCCAGTCCGGTGAGACCGATTCCTGCTCCTCGTTGCCTCTGATTAGAGATCATATTTAAGTAGGGGATTTTCTTCGTGGGTTTTGTCGGTAGTTTTCTGTTTAGTGTATTTCACCTGACGGAACTGTCAATTTCGAGTCTCATAGTAAAATGTCTGAATACTTACATTTGAAGTCGAAAGTTTACGTACACTTAGGTTGGAGTCATTAAAACTCGTTTTTCAACCACTCCACAAATTTCTTGTTAACTAACTATAGTTTTGGCAAGTCAGTTAGGACATCTACTTTGTGCATGACACACAACTTTTCCAAGAATTGTTTACAGACAGATTATTTCACTTATATCTCACTGTTTCACAATACCAGTGTGTCATAAGTTTACATACACTAAGTTGACTGCATTTAAACAGCTTGGAAAAGGATGTCATGTCTTTAGAAGCTTCTGATAGGCTAATTGACATCATCTGAGTCAATTGGAGGTGTGGCTGTATTTCAAGGCCTCCCTTCAAACTCGGTGCCTCTTTGCTTGACATCATGGGGAAAATCTTTGTATGGGGAAAAAAATTGTAGACCTCCACAAGTCTGGTTCATCCTTGGGAGCAATTTCCAAACGCCTGAAGGTACCATGTTCATCTGTACAAACAATAGTACGCAAGTATTAACACCATGGGACCACGCAGCCGTCATACTGCTCAGGAAGGAGACACGTTCTGTCTTCTAGAGATGAACGTACTTTGGTGCGAAAAGGGTAAATCAATCCCAGAACAACAGCAAAGGACCTTGTGAAGATGCTGGCGGAAACAGGTACAAAAGTATCTACATCCACAGTAAAACAAGTCCTATATCGACGTAACCTGAAAGGCCGCTCAGCAAGGAAGAAGCCACTGCTCCAAAACCAGTATAAAAAATCCTGACTATGGTTTGCAACTGCACTTGGGGACAAAGATCATACTTTTTGGAGAAATGTCCTCTGGTCTGATGAAACAAAAATAGAACTGTTTGGCCATAATGACCATCCTTATGTTTGGAGGAAAAAGGGGGAGGCTTGCAAGCCAAAGAACACCATCCCAACCATGTAACACAGGGGTAGCAGAATCATGTTTTGGGGGTGTTTTGCTGCAGGAGAGACTGGTGCACTTCACAAAATAGATGGCATCATGAAGGAGGAAAATTATGTGGATATATTGAAGCAACATCTCAAGGCATCAGTCAGGAAGTTAAAGCTTGGTCGCAAATGGGTCTTCCAAATGGACAATGACCCCAAGCATACGTCCAAGGTTGTGGCAAAATGGCTTAAGGACAACAAAGTCAAGGTATTGGAGTGGCCATCACAAAGCCCTGACCTCAATCCTATAGAACATTTTTGGGCAGAACTAAAAAAGTGTGTGTGAGCAAGGAGGCCTACAAACCTGACTCAGTTACACCAGGTCTGTCAGGAGAAATGGGCCAAAATTCACCCAATTTATTGTGGGAAGCTTGTGGAAAGCTACCTGAAACGTTTGACCCAAGTTAAACAATTTAAAGGCAATGCTACCAAATACTAATTGAGTGTATGTAAACTTCTGACCCACTGGGAATGTGATGAAAGAAATAAAAGCTGAAATAAATCATTCTCTCTACTATTATTCTGACATTTCACATTCTTAACATAAAATGGTGATCCTAACTGAACTAAGACAGGGAATTTTTATTCTGATTAAATGTCAGGAATTGTGAAAAACGGAGTTGAAATGTATTTGGCTTAGGTGTATGTAAACTTCCGACTTCAACTGTATATAAATAAGGTATATCTCTTTTTATTTTGAATGAATTTGCAAAAATGTTTAAAAAAAAACGGATTTCGCTTTGCCATTATGGGGGATTGTGTGTAGATTGATGAGGATTTTTATTTATTTAATCCATTTTAGAATAAGGCTGTAACGTTACAAAAAGTGGAAAAAGCCAAGGGGTCTGAATACTTTCCGAATGCACTGTGCATACAGTAAATTTAGATGGAGAGCATAAATGCATTAAAAGCGTTTCCGTGAAGCTTTGTGATTAACGCGGACAAGTTTGATGTCAGACAACAACAGCACGTTCATGATTTAAAACGTTCCCAAGCCGTTAAGATGAAAGGCTTTGACGGGACTTTTAAACAATAAAAGTACAGGCTTTGTTACTGCCAATACCTTTCAGATATAAATTAAAGGCGGACAAAAGTTGGTGTCATGGTAAAGTTGGCGGCTTTTCGTCTTGGTTTGAATGGGGTATATTTAACTAAGCTTTGGTGGTAATATGATGTATTCTTCTGTCCTTTAGGATGATAAAACCCCACTGGATATAGCAAGGAGACTGCAGTTCAAGAAGATTGTAACAATGCTGAAAAAGCCAGACTGAAAGCTTTAAGGGGGTTTTGAGGACGAGGGGGAACTTTTCACCATGGCAACGTCATCATCTTTTCAGCAGTCTTTTGTCTGACGAAGTCATTTTTATACAGTCTGTAGTTCGTACTGGACAACTTAGCCTCAGCTGTCTATCAACCATTCGTTAAAGTTAATACCAGTACAAGTGGCCATGTAATTGTTTTCAATCGTCTCATGGTTGATCCTATTTGACTCATTCATTTAATTTACACTGAGAGTACAAAACATTACACTAATATTGAGTTTCACCTCCTTTTGCCCTCAGAATTAGTTGGGAAATGGACTACAACAGGGTTCCCCAACTTCTATTTATGTTCCGGCGCCCTGACCATCCGCTCAAGAAAGAAATCTTCCCGCAGCTGACTAGATGATCCCTGGACTACAAGGTATCGAAAGGGTTCCACAGGGATACTGGCCCATGTTGACTCCAATGCTTCCCACAGTTGTGTCAAGTTGGCTGGATGTCCTTTGGGTGGTGGCCCATTCTTGATACACAAGGGAAACTGTTGCGATTGAAAAACCCAGAAGCGTTGCAGTTCTTGACACACTCAAACCGGTGCGTCTGGCTGCTACCACCATACCCCATTCAAAGGCACTTAGATATTTTTGTCTTGCCCATTCACCCTCTGAATGGCACACACGCACAAATGGATTTAACCAGTGACATCAATAAGAGATCATAGCTTTCACCTGGATTCACCTGGTAAGTCTGTCATGGAAAGAGGTGTTTTTAATGTTTTGTTCACTCAGTGTATACTATTATTTTTCTTAATAGTATGCTTCTCTAAATATTCGTGAGTGAGTTGAGTGTTTGTTTTGTTTCTGGTTTTGATATTGTCAGTAAGAGTAAGTGAATTAAAACATTGTTACAGGTTAAAGCCTTTGACAATGTTTAAATAAATATGAATATGAGTAGATACTCAGTAGACAGGCACTTTTCAATAAATGGTGTCAAGTAATTGAATCGTACAACTGATTTTGTAATGAAGATTTATTGAGTAGTTTTCTCAATTAGTTACAAGGCGGCACAAACAAGTGTTATAACACAACATAAGTAGAACATGAATGAACAAACAAGTCAGTCATTCTTTGGTCAGCACCCTTCCTAATAAATTCTCAAGGTCACCTAAAATCCAATAAAAACACATTGAGGAAGTAGCTAATAAAAAGACAGTCAATAGCACAGGAAAGAGCAAAATGAGTGGTAAACAAACAAAACGATTCATTTGTTTTGACTAAAAAGGCACAGCAAAATAAACCAACCCAACACGAGTGCAAGTCCTGAAGAGAGAGGTAATGGGTGTTGAACTGGGCCCTGGACAGTAACCATGATAATGCACCAATGACTGAGATATATTCATCCAAACCTACAAGCAGAATTTCAACAGGATCTAAATGTCTGATAGTGTACTTGTGTGTTTTTACAAACCCGGGAAATTCTCAAAACACAGATTAAAATCCATTCAAGCGTTGTGGAAGAGGACGGTAGTAAAGTAAGACAAAAATAATACAAGATGATTCCTCACACATAACCCTAAACTCAGCTAGTGTACCGCACTACCCCAATTTAGAGGTGAATGATTATTGCTCATGGTTTAGTCAAACACACACATGCATGCTAACACTCTCTCTTACACACGCTTATAGTCATAAACACACATACAGTGCACAAACACTCACACCCAGGCACTCCGATATATGACTCCCAATATATGTCAGATACAGTATTAAAATCTCTTCAGTGATTGTGATGAGAGTTGAGGCTAAAATTAGCCATATATCTCCCTGCCTATCCACTGTTTACACCAAGTCCTGCTGGCTCATCAGTTTGATTATCTCGCTGTACATCTCCTGGGGGGCGTCCATGCCCCAGATGAAGTCCAGGTGTTCCCAGTGCTTGATGTGGCGGTGGTACACCAGGTTGGAGACCTGGGTGAGCAGCACGGCAACGTCCTTAGGGTCAGCAAGGGTGTCGTGACCTCCGGACCACAGGGCCGTAGGCACCTTCATGTCCTGGATGTTGTACAACGGAGGGGTCGACTGGAGGAGGGACAAGAATGGACTAGATGTCAGCTAAAGACATTGACTGGTCATAACGGCACAGTGGATACCGAGCAGTAAAGATAAGGTACTTTCAGAAAGAGGTTGCAGCTTCTGAGAGCTTCGGAAAACAACTTGTGTGAAGTGATGTGTGTGTACACTGAGAATACCAAACATTAGGAACACATTCCTAATATTGAGTTGAACCCCCCCCCTCCACTTGCCCCCGGAACAGCCTCAATGCGTCGGGGCATGGACTCTACAAGCTGTCAAAAGCGTTCTACAGGGATGCTGGCCCATGTTGACTCGAATGCCTGGCTGGACGTCCTTTGGGTGGTGGACCATTCTTGATACACACGGGACATTGTTGGGTGTGAAAACCCCAGCAGTGTTGCAGTTCTTGACACAAACCGATGCGCCTGGCACCTACTACCATACCCTGTTGAAAGGCACTTAAATCTTTTGTCTTTCCCATTCACCCACTGAATGGCACACATACACAATCCATGTCTCAAGGCTTAAATCCTTGTTAAACCTGTCTCCTCCCCTTCATCTACACTAGCTGAAGTGGATTTAACAGGTGACGTCAATAAAGGGATCATCGCTTTCACCTGGATTCACCTGTCTGTCATGGAAAGAGCAGGTGTTCTTAATATTTTATACACTCAGTGTCTGTTGGTAGACTAATGAGCTCTGAGATGGGATTACCTGGTTATAGTGAGCCATGTTCCCTGCTCTCCCATAGTCATACGCCATCAGCTTTCCAACATGCACCGCCTGTAAAAAGAATACACATACAAAATACTTGTCTCAAGATAGCAGAACACATGGTGGTACTGTATGTATAGGTAATATGTCCAACAATATGTCAACTTCAGTAAAGTTAAAGTTGTCTTTGGTAAATCTGGTATTGACCTTTACTCAAGTATAGTTCATTTCGACAACAATTAATCTTTGAAGGGCAACAAACTGGTGTGTTTGAGTCAGTGTGCAGCAGGAATGTCTGTGCCTCTCCTATTCACAGTGGAATGTCGATGATAGTCGACTTGGGTGTGAGACTGAGGTATAGACAGGGTGAAATAATTATTTATGACACAGAATAAGCTGAAAAATAATTGACCGACGTCTTTGAGATCAACTATTTCTGTCCCGAGTAACTGTTTTTGCTCTGTTGCTTGTGAAACCAAAATGTTAGTATCGGTTTGACAACTGTGGTTTGACGAGTGGAAACTCATTCTCGATTCAGACTGTGTTGACCACACCCCAGCCTCACAGGATATAGGTAAGATTATAGGCCTGATATCTACATTATAGGCCTGCATGACAGTTTTAACAAACAGGGGTTGGGATGGGATGTATACTGTAGGTTTTGAAGAAGTAGGATGAATCATATCGGAGGATGTTTTGAGAAGCTCCTCTCAGGTGTTGTTCTTACCTGAGACCAGTGAATCATGTTCTGCACTGAGGTCCCTGCTGGGCAGTGGGAGATGTACACAGGTGTGCGAGTCTGGACAAAAAGAGAAATGAACATCTTCACCAAACTCATACAGTACCTATATAATTGGCTTTTAGTTGAAGGCTTTAGGTTTAAGGAAGTCCAGAATAGTAATAATGTCAAATCCTTTTCAAAAAGCAATGAAATGTGAACGCTGTGGAACGCACCATGTTGAGGTTCAGCTCATCAAAGCCACAGAGGATGAAGAAGATGTTTCCACACAGCTCACTATGAGGCTCCTTACTGCAGAATTCGGTGGCAAACCACTTGATGAGAGCACTCTGAGGCATAAAGTCCTTCTTCCCAAATAGATCCTAGGATATGGAAACCAAATGGATTAGCGTTAGTCAGTATTGAAATATCTTCAAAGAATTTTGACAGATCGATCAAGATAAAAAAAACTGATGCCAAAGTTGGGTAGAAAAAGGAAACCACAGGTTAGACTTATTGTATGAATGAATTGTGGCATAATGCAGTTTAAGTTAGAAAAATAGCCTTTGCTGCTCACCCAAATGAGGAAATCGGGGAAGATGGAGAGCTTGGTTATGGGGCTGGTAGTAAAAGCCACGGTGGCCACTGGTGCCAGGCCGAAGAACATCTTGATTTTGCTTGCCAGCTCAGGCATTGAAGAGAATGCAACAAAAGCTACAGGAACAGAGACATACAGTCAGATATGTCATGGTTTAAAAACAGGGGCGCAACTTCGTTTTAAGAAGTGGGGGGGACATTATTATTATTTATTTTTATCCAGTCGGATAAACACTCCGAACAGCCTACCCGACCGCTCGGAGGCGTCCGCATGGTCCTAAAGGACACCGTTACCTCGTTTTGTATCACATTCCAATGATAAAACTGGGGGGACAAAATGCAATTTCAGAATGTGTCCCTCCCATCCCCAGTGAAAGTTGAGCCTCTGTTTAAAACTGTAAACCATAGTGTAGTTAACGGTGTCAAACTACAGATAAAAAATATACCGCTTCATACTGTAATATGACACATTTAAATAAATCAATCCGTCTCACCAATAGTGGTTCCCTGAGAGTGGCCTACATAGTAGATCGTCTTCTGGCCTGTGGTCTTCAGGATGTGGTTGACCACTGCTGGCAGGTCCTTCTTTGCCATCTCATCATAACTGAAGAATAAGAACAGAAGAAACCCAGTGAACGCCATAATAAGACTACTTAAATAAACATTTCAAATAATATATTGTTTTTCTACAACAACCTCTTGTGATTCTGTTGGTAAGCACAGGGGATATACACTGAGTGTACAAAACATTAGGAATGGATGGGGTATTTGTGCCATTCAGAGGGTGAATGGGCAAGACAAAATATGTAAGTGCCTTTGAACGGGCTTTGGTAGTAGGTGCAAGGCGCACCGGTAAGAGTGTGTCAAGAACTGCAATGCTGCTGGGTTTTTCACATGCAACAGTTTCCCGTGTGTGTCAAGAATGGTCCACCACCCAAAGGACATCCAGCCAACTTGACACAACTGTGGGAAGCATTGGAGTCAACATGGGCCAGCATCCATGTGGAATGCTTTCGATACCTTATATAGTTCATGCCCTGACATATTGAGGCTGTTCTGAGGGAAATAGGGCGTGCAACTCAAGGTGTTTGGAAGGTGTTCCTAATGTTTTTTACACTCAGTGTAAATCCAGGTTAGGCGCATAGCCATGGGGTGAATAGCAAGGATCAGTATAAGTGGAGTAAATCTCTCTAGCTACCTGAACTGCCAGAACTCGTTGTGGTCAGGGCTGAGTGTGAGGTGTCTCCTGGACCAGGTGCTTCCCCTGCTGTTGCCGATCCAGACGTCGTAGCCAGCGTCAGCTAACAGGAAAGCCAGGCTGGTGTTGGGCAGGTTGGTCACCCAGTTACTCCCCGCAGCTAGGAGACCGTGCTGGAGGAACACTGCAGGCTTGGGATCTAGCAAGATGAGAAAAAGACTACATTACGCATAATGCTATAGGATGAATATTGAACCAAGGTATGGAAGAAATACTAAGTGAGGAGCACCTTATTCCAAGCAAGGATCATAGGCAAAGCCCATGTGGTAATGTAGTATTTCTCCAATCTTCTCAAACATGGTTGAAGTATCCATTCACATTCCAACATGCCCGAAACTACATAAACTGAAAGTGTATAGTTACAAGTTACAAAAATGGTTAGTTACAAAAAAGTATGTTCTATTCATAATTCAAGTGTTTTGTTGACTGTAACCACCAGAGGGGGTGTCTGTCTAAGCTATATCCCAGCTGCAGAGCAGCCGTTCTTGTGGCTATGCACTTTTTCTTTTTTGGGAGCTTTATCGCTGCGATCTGTCAGAAACAGGATGTGTGTGGGTCCTTTCGGTAGCACAAACAGACCTTTAGATAATAGGATTGTTTGACTTCATACCAGCCATTCCTCCCTCCCTGCCCCCCTACCCCTAGGTTGTCTCAAATGGCACCCTATATATAGTGCACTACTTTGGGTTCTGGTCCAGGTCAAAAGTAGTACACAATATAGAGAATAGGGTGGCATTTGAGATGGACCCCTAGTCTACCCTGCTGCCTAGACTGCCTTGTACTTGTACTGGGCATTTCAACCACAATGCAGCTGTGTGCAAGAAAACCAAACCTACACTATCTCTCCTAGATTGAACATCAAAGATTTCCAGCAATTGCTATTCTAGCTGGCACAATTTCATATCAAAATCCCATTTGGGGGCTGAAATAATTCCAGCTCTGCTGTGTTCCTTTGAGATCCAGACGCTCTCCCGTGTGACCAGGGGAAGTGGGACAACAGGAAATGAGATGTTCTCCAGCCTATCAGAGAGCTCCGCTGCCTATCTTACTGGATGTGCGGCTGCTGCCACACACTACTGAGCAGGGAGTATGAGGCATCAAGAGATACAAACAACATGATGGCTCTTTACTTATTTAGAGGATATCAGAATGTATTATTGAGATTTTTAACTCCCCAGACTACCTCAGCCCTGGCATATTACATCGTATTGGGCGTATCTTTAAAGTGGAACCCCTACCTAGTTTATGAAGCATTTCTAATGACAAATCACTGTCAATATTAATACTAAACTGAATGTACATTTTAAATTGTTGGAGAGGGTCAAATTAAGTACACAGCATTCATTTACTAATTAATGTTTTGGAAAGTAATGCAATGGAGAAAGCAATGACGAAAAAAGAAGAACGGGGCCAAAGCCAGTGTTTAATACTCGAAGGCACTTACACTCACCTACAGAGAGATCTGTATCGAGAACATGAGTTAGTGTTCAGAATAATATGAGACTCTGTGTTCAGGAAAAAGCATTGTCTATTGCCTCTGAATTTGTTTTACACAAATGGGTTCCCACGATGAGATTAGTGTGAGGTTTAGCACTCACTTCGCTCGTTAATGAAATATAGGTGCCACAAAGGAAAGAGAAACTGAATACTGATTTGTAGGAACTGGAGAAGGAGAGTGGCTGTGTTTGACAGAAGCTGCGCATCACAGTATTTAGACTAAACTTGTAAGAAAAAAACTTCCTCTTCACAAGAAATCTAAAACTTTCAATACCATAATGCATTCCTAAACATACTCAAATCAGATCACGTAGCAAACAGTTTGCTCCTTATTACTGTCACTATTACTGTTCCCATCACATATTGAAAATAAGCTGTAATTACAGTACATTGTAACAAGAGCTTAATAAATGAGACGCTGGTTGAACATTAGCCAAGCTACATTTGAAACCGCTCAAACTAGGGACGGATTACGAGAAATGCCAAACAAATAAAAAAACTCAGAAATTCAATTCAATCATAGACTGGGTTCAAAATGATTAAAGCATAGAGGTGACCTATTAGCAGATAGACAGCCTCACTGGATGCATGGTGATAACACAAAAAGCCAGGAGTAGGCTGGGCGGTGCAATCGCAAAATATAGAAATGGATTCCTCCTCCTCCGCTCTCCTCAAGGTGACTAATGCTAAAAAACACTTCTCTTTTGGATCCTGATTCAGTACTAATGTTTGACAATGTGAGAAATATCAGCACTTCAGATGTTAGACAAGGTCTGTCTGTGTGTGTTGGTCTTAGATACGTGGATCTGATTACAGGGCAGAGAAGTAAGGGATAAACAAACACATAGGAAATAAAGAAATATATACAGTACCAGTCAAAAGTTTGGACACACCTACTCATCCCAGCGTTTTTCTTGATTTTTACAATTTTTTACATTGTAGAGCAGTAATGAAGACATCAAAACTATGAAATAACACAAAAAAGTATTAAACAAATCAAAATCTATTTATATTTGAAATTCTTCAATCTTGACATTCTCTCAACCAGCTTCATGAGGTAGTCACCGGGAATCCATTTCGATTAACAGACAGGTGTGCCTTGTTAAAAGTTAATTTGTGGAATTTCTTTCCTTCTTAATGCGTTTGAGCCAATCAGTTGTGTTGTGACAAGGTCGGGGTGGTAATACAGAAGATGTGGTAAAAGACCAAGTCCATATTATGGCAAGAACAGCTCAAATAAGCAAAGACAAACAACAGTCCATCATTACTTTAAGACATGAATGTCAGTCAATCCGGAAAATTTCAAGAACTTTGAAAGTTTCTTCAAGTGCAGCTGCAAAAACCATCAAGCGCTATAACAAAACTGGCTCTCATGAGGACCGCTGCCGGAAAGGAAGACCCAGAGTTACCTCTGCTGCAGAGGATAAGTTCATTAGAGTTACCAGCCTCAGAAATTGCAGCCCAAATAAATGCTTCACATTTCACAAGTAACAGACACATCTCAACATCAACTGTTCAGAGGAGACTGCGTGAATCAGGCCTTCATGGTCGAATTGCTGCAAAGAAACCACTACTAAAGGACACCAATAAGAAGAAGAGACTTGCTTGGGCCAAGAAACACGAGCAATGGACATTAAACCAGTGAAAAACTGTCCTTTGGTCTGATGAGTCCAAATTTGAGATTTTTGGTTCCAACCGCTGAGTCTTTGTGAGACGCAGAGTAGGTGAACGGATGATCTCCCCATGTGTGGTTCCCACCGTGAAGCATGGAGGAGGAGGTGTGATAGTGTGGGGGTCCTTTGCTGGTGACACTGTCAGTGATAAATTTAGAATTTAAGGCACACTTAACCAGCATGGCTACCACAGAATTCTGCAGCGATACGCCATCCCATCTGGTTTGTGCTTAGTGGGACTGTCATTTGTTTTTCAACAGGACAATGACCCAACACACCTCCAGGCTGTGTAAGTGCTATTTGACCAAGAAGGAGAGTGATGCATCAGATGACCTGGCCTCCACAATCACCCGACCTCAACCCAATTGAGATGGTTTGGGATGAGTTGGACCGCAGAGTGAAGGAAAAGCAGCCAACAAGTGCTCAGCATACGTGGAAACTCCTTCAAGACTGTTGGAAAATAATTCCAGGTGAAGCTGGTTGAGAGAATGCCAAGAGTGTGCAAAGCTGTCATCAAGGCAAAGGGTGGATACTTTGAAGAATCTAAAATCTAAAATATATTTTGATTTGTTTAACACTTTTTTGGTTCCTACATGATTCCATATGTGTTATTTCACAGTTGTGATGTCTTCACTATTATTCTACAATGTATAAAATAGTAAAAATAAAGAAAAACGCTTGAATGAGTAGGTGTGGCTAAACTTTGGACTGTATGTATATATATTTTAAATCAATTATTAGATTATCTTTAAGAGAAAATTAAGCTAGATTTTCGGGTCACAATTAAAGTTGGTCATTACATTTTTATTTCGATTAAAAGCATAATGTTGCAGCCCTCAATTGCTGCTCGACAACATAATAATTGTCGGCTCCCAATAATAATCTGCTATGAGTTCTAACTGGTGATTGTGGACGTGCACCGCACACAGCAAGCTTCTCCGCTTGTTCTATTCCCATTCTTCCTCCTTAACAAACCCTCAAATCTATCATCTAACTTGAATAAAATAAAATAATTGAAGGCCAAAATTGTGGAGGGCAAGCACTAATCATGTTTTGCAATCTAATAATCACCCTTAGAATACTTCCAGAAACACTATTATTTATCTTTTCAAATGGAGAAATTCTACAACAGAAATTGACCCACCCTATTCATCATAGGAATGTGACATGCACAGCAGTAAGCTAATTTATTTATCATTTCAATATGGAAGGGAAACCAGGTACTGGTATTTGTATGTGTTGTTTCTTACTGAGTAAAAGGTTAATTTATTAACTAAATGTTAATAATTTTGTTAACACATTTTTTGTGTAACAATAGTATTTGTATTAGGGAAGGGGCGTGGGGGGGGGGGCACGAGATGTTCCCCCATGAGTGAAAAGTTTGGGAAGCACTACATTAAAACCCTCTGAAGCACACCTTTACTGTTCTTCAGGCCATGTGGGATCCTGTTGACACTGAGGATGTAGAGGTCTTCTGTGACGACGTCATGATCCTCTGCCGGGTAGCCCCAACGCCTGATGATCTCACTCTGTGGACGAGAAAGAAGACAAAACAAACCGTCAAATATATTTTGAATTCTGACAGAACGGGGATCTCTGGTAACACTTTATTTTACAGCCCCGTTATCACTGGTATTCACATTACAGTAAAATTAAAGCAGACAATTCTTCCCCTGTTGCATTCCCTCTCGCCGCCCCCCTCCCAGATATTATCTATATATACGCTAATCTGGAACTTCAAAGAAAGTGTTTGAGCCTGTTGGTTCCAGCCGGGCCTGCCATGCGATCTAGCCATGCATAATTAAAACACACCACCATTCCCCCCCTCCCTCTAGGCTGCCAGTCTGCACATTCTACTGACTCTGGGCCACTTAAGTATAAACCTGCTGATTCGACACACCGAGGTCGTCTCAGGGCCTCAGGGGTGGAGGGGAGGATTGGTGTTCTGCTCTGACTCATTTGGGTTTCTGGTTTTACACAGGGAAATGGCTGAGTATGAAAAAGAATGTAATGTCACGTGACCTCAGTATGGAGAGAGATATTGCGAGGGTCTGTGCTTGCAGGCCAACAATGGGAAATATGTTTTCTCATGTGAGAACTATTCGTACTGGGAATTGTATTAGGCTTATATCATTGATAGTGTGTAGTTTCCAATGACAAATACTGTATACTAACTATAGACACACTAGAATTAGGATTAATGTCATTTTGTTACTATGCGGTGCCTATAAAAGATACGAGGTTAACCACTGACATGTACCAGGCCCAAATCCACAAATGTTGATTTTATCATTGGCATACCTCAGAATAAACATACATTATATATTTTCTGACAAAGTGTGGTGAAAGAATTTGATTGACTGCCATGTCAAATATTTCAACTACTGCATGCCTGTGTGTGGGCTCCTGGAACACAAATGATACGGATATCACTAAGCACACAAAATAACCGTTTCATTGAACACTCACTTATCCCGACTTAAAAGGACTCATTTTTATACTGCTTTTATGTTTAGTTAGGGCAGATCTCAGACTTAATGTTTTAGTCATATAATATGGGTGTGATATTGTCCTATCTAGTGATAAATATATGCTGAAGTTTAATACATGACAGAGGGATTTCCTTTCGAGTGACATTGCCCAAGCCTCAGTATCACATGTTATGACTTTCCTTGAAATGACTCATGGGATATATGGGGGACAAAGTGCAGAATGTGGGCAAAGCAGAACTCCCCCCATGTGAGGTAACCACCATGACTATTATTTGCTCATGTTGGCCCAGAAGATTGGCTAGTTCTATGAATAGTTAATGAGCTCTGTGACCTATGAAGTCCAGTACTGTGTTCAGTTATCTATGGTTGGTATTAAAACAGTTTGAAGTCTGTCTGGAAAAACTGTGTGGATAAATACAATTTCTCAGTATTTGTCCACTTTGTTTCTGAGAATACAGTTTGTCTGTTATTGATTTTAGCCAACTCACAATATTCATGTTGACCTCTGGGTCCAGTCCTTTTTTGTCTTTCAACAAGGATCTCTGACACTGGACCGCCCCAGTGGTCAGGAAGGCCATTAAAAGTAGTGCCCACATCTTCAGTCTGAAAAACATAATACATGTGTTATAAACCTTTAGAAGTCTCTCTGACCACATTATGTCAGAACCTATTCAGCATCACACAGAGGCGTCATGCCCATTTTTACATTTTTTGAAATGTTTCATTTACAATTACTACTAGCAATTTTATGAAGTTGGCTTTAGCTAGCCCAGATAGGTTCCCAATCTCCCAACATAACTCGCTACCAGGAAGCCATTTCAGGCTATCAATTAAGTTAGAGCAGCTAGCTTGTCTATCTATCTTACCTGGTATGCCTGCTGGCAAGGTTGGTAGACTTTAGGAAAGCAAGCAATAACTAAATGTACTGAATAAGACATTCCTTTCAGTCTGTTACCCAGATTTTAGCAGAAATGCAAAAAAGAAACACCAGTCAGGATACTGACAGCTCAAGATGTATACTTAGATATGCAGAAAAGTAGACATATTTTAACATAGAATTAAGCATAATGATTATGGCTCTAGATTGCAGGAGTTTGAAAAATTCTAAATTCTCCAACTTCTGGATAGGGGGCCTAGCCCCCCTCCGGACCACCTCCAGCCATCCTCACTTTCTTTATGCCCCTTCAGATTTTGGGGGTACAAGACAACCCTGGCAGCAAACACCTACTTAAATATGAACATCAATCAGAGTCTTAATACATTCAATTTATGTATCATTGCAATCTTAATCTCTCATTGACAGACTAATTACACAAGATATATAGTTATTGGTTAACCAAAAGTATTGCAATCCAAATGTTGCTGTCTCCACAACTAGTCGGCTGCTATCTCTTCTCTTTACCATGAGATCTGGCCTGATACTTGTTCACATTTGATAACCGTTCAAAGTTAGTAATTTGTTTGTGTAATATATCAAAAGATGTTTGCATTGTCTCAAGAATAAGCACCTGATGATCAATTCTGCAAATATTGCTTGAGTGGCTCCAGACTTAGAATAGACATTGAACTATTGATGGAGTCTCATAACCGATTAGTTAGAGAAAAACAAACTGAGTATGCAGCCTTTGCAGTCAAAAGAGTAAAACATTAATTTGTACTAGTTGTTGTTAAGAGTTTAAGATAACTGTGGGAGTTAACCAGATATAACACCAAGATTTCCATGAGGAAATGAAAGTAACAACAGTCTCTAGCCTTTACAAAAGCTCTGACCCAATTAATAAATTATTAATTCATCATTTATTTTACCCCTGATCTTTTGTTTTCATGCACAATATTCATAAACTATGCTTGCCTTGAAACTCTATTAGTTGTGGAGATTCAATACAAAACTATGCCAATTAATAATTAGACCAGCTATGCCAACTAAACTACGCCAACTAATAATTAGACCAGTATGCGTTAAAATAGGAGTAGGTTATCCTTCCGTAGGCTGTGGTTGACGTTTACATTCCACAAGGTGGTCTGTACTCACTGACACTGAACCTGTACATGTCTAAACTATTGCATCACAGGGCAGGCCTATATGTGATATATGGAAAATGCAGGCTATGCATTTGTATCAGTGGCGAATATATCCCCATAAATGTATTTTACGATAGCTACAATGTGTCCATGTGCAAACACTTACCCGGACAACTTCTGTTGTGTAGAATAATAATGCTGTATTCTTGGTTGGCCAAATGAAGAGGAAGTCACAGGAGCTGCAGCGTGATAAAACGTCAGAGGCTCCCTACTGCTTTTGTTGCTGATTGGGCTTGTTTCAAATATTGGGAAAGATTAAATGCCGATTTAATCTTTCCACCCTGCTCTAGCCTAATTAATCAATCATGTAGACGTGGCAATAACAATACTGTTGCCAGTGCGATTTTGTAATAGAAACTAAGTCGTATGTTTATTGTACTTGAATAAACTGTTTTTTCCATGCATCCAAGGCAACATTTTGGTCGGCCAACAGCCTTTCATATTTAGGCTACTATGTGAAATCTGGTTTTACCAAACACGCTCAACGAAACTTAAAAAGTATATTATTTGTGTATTGTCAGCAACAGTTGTTTATAGTTTAGGCGACAATGTCACGAGTTCTTATAGATGGTGCAGGGTTGACAGGCAGTTTATGCGCTTGTCTTCTGCGAAGAGAAATGCCAAACAAAGTTATTGTTGTCTGGGATAAATCGCGAGGAGCAGGTAAATGTGTCAGTTGCAGCCAAAGTTGTTACATTGTATCTAAGTCAAAATGTATACGAAGCGTAGCCTACTTGCTATTTGAGACAAGACTTTCACGTAATTCTAATTGACCAAATTAATTTATATCATTACAATGTCGGCTGCGTGCTTATTATTCCACAGACAACAGTAAAAAAGTGAGGGTCAAATTGTGACATGTTGTGGGATTTTTTTTTTTTACAATACATTTCAACCCTTCCTGCTCCTATCAGTGGCATCTCAGTACTTCTGTAGAAGGATAAATCACAAAATATTGATGATGACATTTGACCCTAATTCATAGACTATGTCTGCTGCTGTTGACCTCCCTGTGACTTCCATAAACCCACATGCAGATGTTTTGTTTGAATTGACATGAAACACTATTGAAATCTCATCAGTAAACCATTATCATTTGGCATGTTTTAAAGTCAGTCTGTTGATATGTCATTAATGGGGGCCTGCGAAGCAAGAGTCCCCATTTTAAATCTACATACTTCTGACTTATTATTTAAGCAATACGGCCCAAGGGGTGTGTTATATGGCCAATATACCACGCCTAAGGGCTGTTCTTATGCACAACGCATTACGGAGTGCCTGGATACGGCCCTTAGTCGTGGTATATAAATGCCATATACCACAAACCCTCGAGGTGCCTTATTGCTATTATAAACTAGTTACCAACGTAATTAGAGCAGTAAAAATAAATGTTTTGTCATATCCATGGTATACGGTTTGATATACCACGGCTGTCAGCCAATCAGCATTCAGGGCTCAAACTACCCAGTTTATAATTAAGCAATAAGGCCCGAGGGGGTGTGTTATATGGCCAAAATACCACGGCTAAGGGCTGTTCTTCTGCACAACGCATCCTGAGTGCTTGGATACAGCCCTCAGCCGTGGTATATTGGCCATACATCACAAACCCCGAGGTGCCTTATTGCTATTATAAACTGGTTACCAACGTAATTAGAGCAGTAAAAATTAATGTTTTGTCATACCGTGGTATACGGCCTGATATACCACAGATTGTCAGCCAATCAGAATTCAGGGCTCGAACCATCCAGTTTATAATTAGCGTTATACCACAGCATTGTTGAATACTTGTTTCTGATTGGCTAAAAGGGTAATTTTAGAATGGACATTAAAACCAGATAACGGACAGTTGGGGAAAAAATATATCAGGATAATTGGAAAAGATATCGGGACACCTTGCAATCGGATACATTGTAAACACAGGTCCAACGAGGAAAAACTGCGTTGATTGATGACCTGACGTGGTGAATGATGAACATGAATTGATCTAATCCCTACTGTTGCAGTCATGACTCAAGTGGCGCTATGCTGTCAAATCCTCCCACACTTCTAGTTTGACCAGCTGTTTTCAGCAACTGATATTTTTGAATTCGGTTGTCATATCGGCAGGTTTGCCAGCAACAAACTATTTAGCTAGCGTCTAGCCTAGTGTTTGATATGCAATGCGATTTCCTCTTAATTAACAGTCAGTGTTGATGGCAACGAGAAGGCGAACTTTTCTAGCTATGCCAGGCAAAATCGGGCACCATCAGCTCATTGTTATGGATGTATCCAAATGAATGTCAATAGAAAACAGCTACTTTGCTTTCATTCTGGCTGTAGAGGTCGTGACTGTGTAGTCGTAACTAGTTGGCTAGCTAGCAGCAAGGGATGAGAACATTGCCACTGAGTATGGCAACGGAACATAAAGAACGAACACGTGTCCATAAAAAGCGGGATAAACACCTTCGTTCTGTACATTACCTTGGGAAAATTAACTCCTCGTTATTTCCAAGGTAATGTACACATCGACGTTTGTCCCTTACGTAGTGCCTGAGAAAAACCCCGGGAATTATCATGTGACAACTCCCGACAAGGGCTATTCTGGATACATGTCACATGAGAATTCCTGGGTTCAAGTGCATTATTGCTTTTATAAAACGGTTGCCAACATTTATAAAAATATGAATTACATTTTTTTATTAACATTATTTTAATGAGTACATTCGTTTTTGCATTATGAAGCTGCTACCCAAGTGGGCTGGTTGTTAGTTATTTTCAGATCCCCCCGAAACACATCTCTGCACCCGACTCTGCCAAGCCGCACTGCTCACTTAACCCGGAAGCCGGAGGAAACGTGTCAGCGTGCAGGCGCCTCCACAGGAGTCGCTAGAGCGCGATGGGACAAGGACATCCGGGCCGGCCTAATAACCCGGACAACGCTGGGCCAGTTGTGTGCCGCCTCATGGCTCAGTTGCGGCCGGCTGGATTGAACTCAATTGCGGCCGGCTGGATTGAACTCAGTTGCGGCCGGCTGGATTGCACCATTCGGGAGCCCCATTTTCTCATGTTTTGACCCGGTCGTTAATTCTAATCATTCTTTTCATTCAACGTTACTATGCTAAACAAATCATTGGCTTGTAGCTAACTAGTAGAGATTTAATGAAAATGAGCTACAAGAACTTTAATAAATAATAAATAATGATTTAATAAATATCCAATAGGCCTACATTTGGGCGGCAGGTAGCCTAGTAGTTAGAGCGTTGGACTAGTAACCAAAAGGTTGCAAGATTGAATCCCTGAGCTGACAAGGTAAAACTCTGTCTTTCTGCCCCTGAACAAGGCAGTTAACCCACTGTTCCTAGGACGCCATTGAAAATAAGAAATTGTTCTTAACTGACTTGCCTAGTTAAATAAAGGTAAAATAAAAAAAATAGGCAACAACTATTATGGTTAGCAAGTCCGAGCCAGAGGCAGTTTGGAATTCATGCTTTAGCACTCGGCAGTCCCGCTCTGTGAGCTTGTATGGCCTACCACTTCGTGGCTGAGCCGTTGTTGCTCCTAGACATTTCCACTTCACAATAACAAGTCTTATAGTTGACAGGGGCAGCTCTAGTAGGGAAGAAATTTGACGAACTGACTTGTTGGAAAGGTGGCATACTATGATGGTGTCACGTTGAAAGTCACTGAGCTCTTCAGGAAGGCCATTCTACTGCCAATGTTTTCCTAAGGAGATTGCACAGCGTGGGCTCAATTTTATACACCTGTCAGCAACGGGTGTGGTTGAAATGGTCGAATTCACATACTTGTGCTGGTTAATGGAATTTTGAGTGTTTATGGTTTGCATGGGTAATAATTTGTTTAATGTTCATTCTTGGGCTAGCTAGCCTACTGGCAGAGGAGAGATTGTATTTGTAAAATTATACATTGTTGCACAGGTCGTAGACCCTGTTGCAACCCTGTTCCTAGAGTGCAGCATGTACTGCAGGATTTTGTTCCAACTAGGCACCACACCTGACCAACTGAGTTAATTGATCAGTTCAGTGGTTGCCTAAATTCAACACACCTGGTCTTCCAGGTTCAGTTGGTTAAATAAAAAACTTAAAGTGCCTGCGGCATTCCAGGATCAGGGTTGCCTACCCCTGTCGTAGAGGGAGACAGGTAGGTTTTTACAACCCCCACTGCAAACCAAATACTAGCATGGAAAAATCAGGGGTAGATGCTTTTTTTCCCCAAGGGAGATACTTTGTTCAAACTTTAAAACGTGTAGACCAGTCTGGGTTAAGTTGCTTGTATACAAACTTTTTTTATACTTTTTAAACTCTACATGTTTTTTCTTTCTTTTTGTCCTTCATCCACTTCTTTGGGATTTCGTCTACATTCTGAATGTCCCATTGTCATCCCTTCCAACATTCCATTCACTTAAATGCAACAATGCAATTTATGACACAAATCAGCAACTTTGCCACTTTCCCAACAAGTTAGAAAATGTTGGAGCATATGACATCATCTTCTACATATCTGCTATTCAAATCTGAAATTGAAACAAAGATATCTGCTCCCAATCTAATGATACAGCTGTTTTAGTAACCACATAAAAAAAATATAAGGATTATTTGCATCAATCCAATGGCCAATTGTTTTGCAAGCTCTGTAATCACATGAGCGCTACAGAAACATTGCTAACCAAACAACAATGGGCTCTTGCTGGAGTTCACCTGCATTAAAGGGTAACTATTCCCAAAAATACAACTCAAAAGTGATCTCCTGATGTGGAAAAAAATATGTGCGCATTTTTAACTGCCTCCTACACCAACTCAGAAGCTAGAATATGCATATTATTGTTTAGGTTTGGATAGAAAACACTCTGAATTTTCTAAAACAGTTTGAATGGTGTCTGTAAGTATAACAAAACTCATATTGCAGGCAAAAACCTGTGAAAAATAGATTAAAAAAAATGAGAATTTTGTGACTGTACTATTTAGTGTCATTGTTTTAAAGATACCACAGTGAGAAAGGATTCAGTTCGCAACTCCTACGGCTTCCACTAGATGTCAACGATCTTTAGAAAGTTGTTGGAAGCATCTGTCATGAATACAGACCGAATTAGAAAGCTTACAAGTTGACACGTCATCACTTCATTTTTTGCGCCTGCGCATGAATCTGAGAAGAGTGTCTTTGTCATTATCGTTTATTCTAGACACTTGATAGGTTGTGTGAAAATATTACCGATGTTTACTGATGTTTCACGTTAAAAATGGACCAAAAGATTAATGCTAAACAACGTTTGACATGTTTAAACAAACGTAAATAGATTATTTACTAGGTTTTCTTTAGCTTTTCGACGTGACTTTACACTGCCCACCTCATTTTGTGGGAGCCTACTGAACGCTAACTATTTGGACATAAATTATGAACTTTGTCAAAAGAAACCACATTTGTTCTGGACCTGGGATCTCTGGCAGCGCCTTCTGATGGAGATAATCAAAGGTAAGGGGATATTTAGAATGTTATTATCGATATTAGATGATGCTAATGCTAACGGTATAGCTTAGCTTAGCTTAGCATATAGCTTATTGTTGTTAGCATAGTACCCAGTTTATGCAAAATGTGATTTCCCAGTAAAGTTATTTTGAGATCTGGCCATTCGGTAGCAATTACGAGATGATAATATATTATTCTTTGAATGACAATATTATAATTTACCAATGTTTTCGAATAGTAATTCCGTGATTTGTAATGCTGGATTCACTGGGTGCATTCGAGCCGAAAAAAATTCTGAATTTCACCGCGACTGTAAATGCTGTTTTTGGATATAAATATGAACTTGATGGAACTAAAAATGCATGTATTGTATAACATAATGTCCTATGAGTGTCATCTGATGCAGATTGTCAAAGGTAAGTGCATAATTCTAGCTAGTTTTCTGTCTGTTGATGCCCTTCTTTGAATTGGCTAAACATTACACGCAGCTATTGTCAATGTACTCTCCTCACATAACCTAACTTTATGCATTCTCCGTAATGCCTCTGAAAATCGGACAGCGTGGTTAGATTTAGGAGATATATCTTTCAAATGGAGGAAAATAGTTGATTATTTGATTATTTGAAATAATTACTCTTGCAGTTTTGAATTCCCCGCCATGGTCACATGACAATGAATCCCAATACCGGGATTAGATCCTGCCCCCTGGCCTCAACAGGTTTAAGCACTGTTGTGGACTTAGAATGTCCAATTGTGTATTTTTTTTAATTTAAAAAGTTATATTTTGAGAGAGAAAAAAAATATGGAAACCTAAATGGAATCAGGGAACAAATTAGATTTTTATAGGGCCCTATGTATGCTATGCTCAGTTAACGTGTGCCCCCCCCCCCCCCCCATCTCTTATTCTAATCCATATTTTTTTAAAACTGCATAGTTGGTTAGGGGCTCGTAAGTAAGCATTAAACTGTATGGCCTACACCTGTGGTATTCAGTGCATGTGACTAATAACATTTGTTTTGATTTGGGGGCTGAGGTGCTCAGAGGGAAGGGGTTCCCCCTTTCCGGCCAGTGGGTACCTCTTCCCACTGATCCTCCTCCAGCCCATAGATGACTTCATGAACATCCCACTGGTCCAAATACGTTGTGGGAAAAAGTGTTTATTTATTTAAAACTTCAACAATGTCTCATTGTCTTCTGTGCTCTATTATTATAGTTGTCATATACTGTGGTATATAGTAGGACACTGTATACAAGTGTAGTAGTCCGACTGTAAACTCAGCAAAAAAAGAAATGTCCCTTTTTCAGGACCTTGTCTTTCAAAGATAATTCGTAAAAATCCAAATAACTTCACAAATCTTCATTATAAAGGGTTTAAACTCTGTTTCCCATGCTTGTTCAATGAACCATAAACAATTAATGAACATGCACCTGTGGAACGGTCGTTAAGACACTAACATCTTACAGACGATAGGCAATTAAGGTCACAGTTATGAAAACTTAGGACACTAATGAGGTTCCTACTGACTCTGAAAAACACAAAAAGAAAGATGCCCAGTGTCCCTGCTCATCTGCGTGAACTTGCCTTAGGCATGCTGCAAGAAGGCATGAGGACTGCAGATGTGGCCAGGGCAATAAATTGCAATGTTCGTACTGTGAGACACCTAAGACAGTGCTACAGGGAGACAGGACGGACAGCTGATCATCCTCGCAGTTACAGACCACGTGTAACAACACCTGCACAGGATCGGTAGATCCGAACATCACACCTGCGGGACAGGTACAGGATGGCAACAACAACTGCCCGAGTTACACCAGGAATCCCTCCAACAGTGCTCAGACTGTCCTCAATAGGCTGAGAGAGGCTGGACTAAGGGCTTGTAGGCCTGTTGTAAGGCAGGTCCTCACCAGACATCACCGGCAACAACGTCGCCTATGGGCACAAACCCACCGTCGCTGGACCAGACAGGACTGGCAAAACGTGATCTTCACTGACGAGTCGCGGGTTATGTCTCACCAGGGGTGATGGTCGGATTCGCGTTTATCGTCGAAGGAATGAGCTTTACACTGAGGATTGTACTCTGGAGCGGGATTGATAGGGAGGTGGAGGGTCCGTTATGGTCTGGGGCGGTGTGAAACAGCATCATTGGACTGAGCTTGTTGTCATTGCAGGCAATCTCAACGCTGTGCGTTACAGGGAAGACATCCTCCTCCCTCATGTGGTACTCTTCCTGCAGGCACATCCTGACATGACCCTCCAGCATGACAATGCCACCAGCCATACTGCTCGTTCTGTGCATAATTTCCTGCAAGACAGGACTGTCAGTGTTCTGCCATGGCCAGCGAAGAGCCCGGATCTCAATCCCATTGAGCACGCCTGGGACCTGTTGGATCGGAGGGTGAGGGCCAGGGCCATTCCCCCCAGAAATGTCCGGGAACTTGCAAGTGCCTTGGTGGAAGAGTGGAGTAACATCTCACAGCAAGAACTGGCAAATCTGGTGCAGTCCATGAGGAGGAGATGCACTGCAGTATTTAATGCAGCTGGTGGCCACACCAGATACTGACTGTTACTTTTGATTTTGACCCCCCTTTGTTCAGGGACACATTCCATTTCTGTTAGTCACATGTCTGTGGAACTTGTTCAGTTTATGACACAGTTGTTGAAAGTTGTTATGGTCATACAAATATTTACACATGTTAAGTTTGCTGAAAATAAACGCAGTTGACAGTGAGAGGACTTTTCTTTTTTTGCTGAGTTTATAAGGAAATCAGACAATTGAAATTAATTCATTAGGACCTAATCTATGGATTTCACATGACTGGGAATACAGATATGCATCTGTTGGTGACCAATACCTTAAAAAAGAAAGGTAGAGGCATGGATCAGAAAATCAGTGAATGTCTGGTGTGACCAACATTTGCCTCATGCAGCATGACACCTCTGCTTTGTATAGAGTTGATCAGGCTGTTGATTGTGGTCTGTAGAATGTTGTCCCAATCCTCTTCAATGGCTGTGCAAAGTTGCTGGATATTGGCGGGAACTGGAACACGCTGTCACACATCAATCCAGAGCATCCCAAGCATGCTAAATGGGTCACATATCTGGTGAGTATGCAGGCCATGGAAGATCTGGGACATTTTTTGCTTCCAGGAATTGTGTACAGATCCTTGCGACATGGGGCCGTGCATTATCGTGCTGAAACATGAGGTGATGGCGGCGGATGAATGGCACGACAATGGGCATCAGGATCTCGTCACGGTATCTCTGTGCATTCAACTTGCCATCGTTAAAATGCAATTGTGTCCGTAGCTTATGCCTGCCCATACCATAACCCCACCGCGGCTATGGGGCACTTTGTTCACAACGTTGATGTCAGCAAACTGCTCGCCCATACGACGCCATTCACACACTGTCTGCCATATGCCTGCTACAGTTGAAACCAGGATTCATCCGTGAAAAGCACACTTCTCCAGCGTGCCAGTGGCCATCGATGGTGAGCATTTGCCCACTAAAGTCATTATGACGCCAAATTTCAGTCAGGTCAAGACCCTGTGAGGATGACGTGCACGCAGATGAGCTTCCCTGACAGTTTGTGCAGAAATTTGTCGGTTGTGCAAACCCACAGTTTCATCAGCTGTCCGGGTGGCTGATCTCAGACGATCCCGCAGGTCCTGGGCTAGCATGGTCGAAATCAAATCAAATTTTATTGGTCACATACACATGGTTAGCAAATGTTAATGCGAGTGTAGAGAAATGATTGTGGTGTGGCGAAATGCTTGTAGTGTAGCGAAATGGTTACACGTGGTCTGCTGTTGTGAGGCCGGTTGGACGTACTGCCAAATTCTCTAAAACAACGTTGAAGGCGTTCAATTCTCTGGCAACATTCTCTGCTGGACATTCCTGCAGTCAGCATGCCAGTTGGCCGCTCCCTCAAAACTTGAGACATCTGTGGCATTGTGTGTTTGACAAAACTGCCACATTTTATAGTGGCCTTTTATTGTCCCCCGCACAAGGTGCACCTGTGTAATGATCATGCTGTTTAATCAGCTTCTTGATATGCCACACCTGTCCGGTGGATGGATTATCTTGGCGAAGGAGAAATTCTCACTAACGGATGTAAACAAATTTGTGCACAATTTGAGAGAAATAAGATTTTTGTGCGTATGGAACAATTCTGTGATCTTTTATTTCAGCTCATGAAACATGGGACCAACACTTTACATGTTGTGTTTATATTTTTGTTCAATATAACTAATTTCCTTTAAATAGTAAGGTTAAACTTTTTAAACTTCTTCCACTACCACAAAAATACTTTTGAAGAGCTAAAGCAACCCTCACAACTTTACTTCATGTACAGGTACCATCTAGTTTGAGTTATTATCATTTCAATGTTTATGCATACACTGATTGTTCAAAACATTATGAACACCTGCTATTTCCATGACAGACTGACCAGGTGAATCCAGGTGAAAGGTATGATCCCTTATTGATGTCACTTGTTAAATCCACTTCAATCAGTGTAAGAGGGAGGAGACAGGTATAGAATATAGAATACTTTTTAAGCCTTGAGACAAGGATTGTGTATGTGTGCCATTCAGAGGGTGAATGGGCAAGACACAATATATACAGTTGAAGTCGGACGTTTACATACACCTTAGCCAAATACATTTAAACAAATACATTTAAACATTTAAACTTTTTTTTTTTTTTTTTTTTACAATTCCTGACATTTAATCCTAGTAAAAAGTCCATGTCTTAGGTCAGTTAGGATCACCACTTTATTTTAAGAATTAAATTAAATTGTTTAACTTGGGTCAAACGTATCGGGTAGCCTTCCACAAGCTTCCCACAATA
Source organism: Salmo trutta (assembly GCF_901001165.1). NCBI lineage: Eukaryota > Metazoa > Chordata > Actinopteri > Salmoniformes > Salmonidae > Salmo > Salmo trutta. The sequence continues at coordinate 14,018,427 of NC_042966.1, forward strand.
AGTTGGGTGAATTTTGGCCCATTCCTCCTGACAGAGCTGGTGTAACTGTGTCAGGTTTGTAAGTCTCCTTGCTCGCACACGCTTTTTCAGTTCTGCCCACAAATGTTCTATATGATATAGGTCAGTGCTTTGTGATGGCCACTCCAATACCTTGACTGTGTTGTCCTTAAGCCATTTTGCTACAAGTATGCTTGGGGTCATTGTTCATTTGGAAGACCCGTTTGCGACAAAGCTTTAACTTTCTGACTGATGTCTTGCTTCAATATATCCACATAATTTTCATCCCTCCTGATGCCATCTATTTTGTGAAGTGCACCAGTCCCTCCTGCAGCAAAGCACCCCCACAACATGATGCTGCCACTCCCGTGCTTCACAGTTGGGATGGTGTTCTTTGGCTTGCAAGCATCCCCCTTTTTCCTCTAATAATAATGATGATCATTATGGCCAAACAGTTCTATTTTTGTTTCATCAGACCAGAGGACATTTCTCCAAAAACTACGATCTTTGTCCCCATGTGCAGTTGCAAACCATAGTCTGGCTTTTATATGATGGTTTTGGAGCAGTGGCTTCTTCCTTGCTGAGCGGCCTTTCAGATTAGGTCAATATAGGACTCGTTTTACTGTGGATATAGATACTTTTGTACCCGTTTCCTCCAGCATGTTCACAAGGTTTGCTGTTGTTCTGGGATTGATTTGCACTTTTCGCACCAAAGTACGTTTATCTCTAGGAGACAGAACGCGTCTCCTTCCTGAGCGGTATGACGGCTCCGTGGTCCCATGGTTTTTATACTTGCGTACAATTGTTTATACAGATGAATGTGGTACCTTCAGGTGTTTGGAAATTGCTCCCAAGGAAGAACCAGACTTGTGGAGGTCCACAAATTTTTTTCTGAGGTCTTGGCTGATTTCTTTTGATTTTCCCATGATGTCAAGCAAAGAGCAAAGAGTTTGAAGGTAGTCCTTGAAATACATCCACAGGTACACCTCCAATTGACTCAAATGATGTCAATTAGCCTATCAGAAGCTTCTAAAGCCATGACATCATTTTCTGTAATTTTCCAAGCTGGTTAAAGGCTTGGAAGGCTGTTTGTAAAATTCTGACCCACTGGAATTGTGATGCAGTGAATTATAAGTGAAATAATTTCTGTAAACAATTGTTGGAAAAATTACTTGTGTCATGCACAAAGTAGATGTCCTAACTGACTTGCCAAAACTATAGTTTGTTAACAAGAAATTTGTGGAGTGGTAGAAAAACGAGTTTTAATGACTCCAACCTAAGTGTATGTAAACTTCCGACTTCAACTGTACATGATTCCATATGTTTTATTTCGTAGTATTGATGCCTTCACTATTATTCTTCAATGTAGAAAATGGTAGAAATAAAGAAAAACTCTGGAATGAGTAGGTGTGTCCCAACTTTTGACTGGTACTGTGTATGGGAGACGTTAAGAGATGTGAAAAAATGTGGTTGTGTTTTGTTGTGCCTCGGGTAGGGGTATCTCAAACGAAATACCTTTTTGAAGGTTGGCTACCAGACTAAGTATGGCAATATATTACTAGCATAATCAAATGTGAACATATTTTACAACATTTTACCAATTATGTTTGTAAGGGGACTCAACAAATGTCAATCCATTGGTGTCTGTTTGTTCTGTCAACTTTGAGCAAGTTATTCTTTGGGTTCCAAGATGGCTCTCATCTTCATCACATTGTGTTTCAGTTTCTATGAAGAGCTGCTGGCCCATGGTGTTCTGAAGCCCCTGTCGTCCTCAGTGGAAGGCGCGGTGATGGATGGAGGCCATTAAAACTATGTCACTCCAACAGGAGTGTCCTCCATCGTCAAACATTTCCTCAAGCAGTCAGGTAGCCCTGTCTCCTACCCTTTTTACCTTGTATTTGAAGAGCACACATTTCATGTCTGTCTCAAATATCTTTGACAAGGACCTTGTTGGAGATGTGATTCGCTTGTATCGTTGTCTATTGAGTATAAGATAGCAGAATGTCATACTAGGTTAATGTCATACGAGGTCAAAGGTTGCAAGTCGTTAGCAACCCGACAGAAGAGGGTTGTCAACAGATAAAGGAGGGGGATATCTACAGTATTACCCAGTCCAGGCCTTTTAGAAAACATTCACAGGAATTGATGCCTACAAAACCTAATAGTACAGTGTTAGCAGATCAAATCACAACCCTCGTGCAACAACAGCTATTTTATTTCCAGTCTCCACTAAAAAGAGGTTGAGGGCTCCATCTATATTTTTTCTGGACCTCTATGGTGCGCCTAACCTGGTTCTTCATCTCTAAAGAGATTCTGTAGTCTAATTCTGGAATGTACAACTCCGCGTCCTTATTCACTATGTCGTCCTGTGTTTCCTCCTCATTGTGCATCATTTGATTACTGTTTGTGGTGAGGTAACATACTGTTCTACTCGTCGCTTGCCACCGCCATGTGCGGCAGAGCGTGTGTGTGTGTAACCATCTCCAGGCTGTGTGTATCATTAACCACAAAGTTTGAATCATTTCCCCAGTGATGCACAATCAAACAGGTTCTCTGTATTTGACATCCTCTCTCGATTTTTCCTCACCGCCTCTCTCTTTCTCTCCTTCTCTCCCTCCGTCTGTCCCTCTCTTTCACTGCAACATTGTCGACTCTGCATCTCTGCACCCAGGCAGAGGCAGAGGTGTTCTTTAACCACCAAGTCACCCACATCTACCAGAAGGGCACGAGCTGGGAGGTGTGTCGGAAGGGCACGGCCACGGAGCAGTTTGACGCTGTGGCCCTCACCGTGGCCTTACCGCAGATCCTACAGCTGCAAGGAGACGTGGGCTCCTGTGAGTATTGATCTACCCACCATCCGCTGAAGCACAGACATATGCATGGTTAGTCATAATACTACACAGCTCCAGTCTTTGAGGGCCTATGTGCTGTATGCTGCTCCTTTTTCATCCTGGCCTTTTACCAATTAGGATCCAAGGAGGGAAAAAACAGCTGGACTGAGGATCTTGAGGGCCTGAGTTGTGTACCCCTGATATACTGTACACTGAGTGTACACACATTAGGAACACCTACTCTTTCCATGACAGACTGACCAGGTTAATCCAGGTGAAAGCTACAACTCAATATTAGGAAGGTGTTCCAAATGTTTGGTAAACTCAGTGTATATACAGCCTATGTTTTTGTTTCTAATCAGTAAAATATTTGCATTGAACAATATGTGAGATATTCAGATATTGTCTAGTTCACCTCTGCCTCTAGCTAGATGTGAGTTTTGGCATATCTGGAGACAGCCAGGTCTTAAGGTAACCTCAAGGTTAGAGCGTTGTGCCAGTAACTGAAACGTAACTGGTTCAAATCCCAGAGCCGACAAGGTAGAAAAATCTGCCATTGTGCCCTTGAGCAAGGCACTTAACCCCAATTTCTCCAGGTATGCTGGACATTGTTGGACCTTGGCTCTGACAACAAGCTGCTACTTAATTTGATGTTCATGATGAAGCTCCCCATCATTCCTCTGACTTAAGAAATTGGGTGTTATGAGAAATCTTACTTGATATTTGCTCCTCACACCAACACATATGTATGAATGCATCACTCTGGCCTCTCCAGACAGACAGAAAGACAGCTGACTGGCTGGTCGGTGGGTGATTAGGCCCCACCAGTAGACCAACAAACACAGAGCCTGTCCTTGGCTGCCACACCGTTGACCGGGTCCCTCCAGTCGCATGTTAAATCAGTCTCCAGCTGTCTCTCTGGCTGCGAGGGGCTCGCATCCACAGCCAAATTTGTATTCTCCAAGTGAGATTTCGAAACCCTAACGCAGTGTAGTGTAGATTCCTAAAGGACGAATATGGAAATGGGAGAGGAAGGCATAGTCCTCCAGGGTGCGTAGAGTTTCTTGGAAACGGTGAATAATGCAGAGTGTGAGCAGAAGTCGCTGCATTCCAAATGAGCCGCTGGACTGAAAAAGGGAATAAGACAAGTGAAAACGGTGGAGGAAACAGTGCCTATTGCTATTAGGGTGAAGAGATGGTCTGAGATGCTGAATTCCGAATGACTAGTTTGGTATCACGCACAGAAGGTTGAGGATAGTCGAAGTAGGGCAGTACAGTCATGGCCAAAAGTTTTGAGAATGACACAAATATACATTTTTTAGAAAGTATACTGCCTCAGTTTGTATGATGGCAATTTGCATATACTCCAGAATGTTATGAAGAGTGATCAGATGAATTGCAATTAATTGCAAAGTCCCTTTTTGCCATGCAAATGAACTGAATCCCCAAAAAACATTTCCACTGCAATTCAGCCCTGCCACAAAAGGACCAGCTTACATCATGTCAGTGATTCTCTCGTTAACACAGGTGTGAGTGTTGACAAGGACAAGGCTGGAGATCACTCTGTCATGCTGATTGAGTTCGAATAACAGACTGGCAGCTTCAAAAGGAGGGTGGTGCTTGGAATCATTGTTCTTCCTCTGTCAACCATGGTTACCTGCAAGGAAACACGTGCCGTCATCATTTGCTTTGCACAAAAAGGGCTTCACAGGCAAGGATTTTGCCTTGGATCATCAAGAACTTCAAGGAGAGCGGTTCAATTGTTGTGAAGAAGACTTCAGGGCGCCCAAGAAAGTCCAGCAAGCGAAAGGACCGTCTCCTAAAGTTGATTAAGCTGCGGGATTGGGGCACCGCCAGTACAGAGCTTGCTCAGGAATGGCAGCAGGCAGGTGTGAGTGCATCTGCACGCACAGTGAGGCGAAGATTTTTGGAGGATGGCCTGGTGTCAAGAAGGGCAGCAAAGAAGCCACTTCTCTCCAGGAAAAACATCAGGGACAGACTGATATTCTGCAAAAGGTACAGGGATTGGACTGCTGAGGACTGGGCTAAAGTCATTTTCTCTGATGAATCCCCTTTCCAATTGTTTGGGGCATCCGGAAAAAAACTTGTCCGGAGAAGACAAGGTGAGCGCTAGCATCAGTCCTGTGTCATGCCAACAGTAAAGCATCCAGAGACCATTCATGTGTGGTGTTGCTTCTCAGCCAAGGTAGTGGGCTCACTTACAATTTTGCCTAAGAACACAGCCATGAATAAAGAATGGTACCAACACATCCTCCGAGAGCAACTTCTCCCAACCATCCAGGAACAGTTTGGTGACGAACAATGCCTTTTCCAGCCTGATGGAGCACCTTGCCATAAGTGATAACTAAGTGGCTCAGGGAACAAAACATAAATATTTTGGGTCCATGGCCAGGAAACTCCCCAGACCTTAATCCCATTTGAGACCTTCTGGTCAATCCGCAAGAGGCGGGTAGACAAACAAAAACCCACAAATTCTGACAAACTCCAAGCATTGATTATGCAAGAATGGGCTGCCGTCAGTCAGGATGTGGCCCAGAATTTAATTGACAGCATGCCAGGGCGGATTGCAGAGGTCTTGAAAAAGAAGGGTCAACACTGCAAATATTGACTCTTTGCATCAACTTCATGGAATTGTCAATAAAAGCCTTCGACACTTATGAAACGCTTGCAATTATACTTCAGTATTCCATAGTAACATCTGACAAAAATATCTAAAGACACTGAAGCAGCAGACTTTGTGAAAATGAATATTTGTGTCATTCTCAAAACTTTTGGCCACGACTGTAGAGGATGAGTTGGTGAAGCAGGGATATCTTCTTGAACTCTGCTGCACTGTGAATGACAGTTAAAGCTGTGAGGTACACCTGAAAGGAACTATAGTCTGGCTGAAGTAATGGTGTCAGCTATGTTACCATATACTGAATGACTGTGACATGTACTGTACAAACAGTAAATATCAGTCCAATTCAAGATTCACTGAATCTTAAGGAACAATGGGGAATAGGTTATTTAAATTAAGACAGAGCCTCAGTAAGTATTGCGTATCGAATAACCTGTCTCTACAATATTCACAGAGTTGTCTCGAGAAAATGTTTTTAAAAATTCTCTACTGGGGATCAAATCAAATTTTATTGGTCACATGCTGGTCACATGCACCGACTTTACTGTAAAATGCTTACTGTAGACATTCCCAACAACGCAGAGTTAAAAAGTAAGACAAATATTTGCTAAATAAAAAAGGAAATAGTAACACAATTTAAACAATAACGAGGCTATATGCAAGGAATACCAGTACCGAGTCAACGCTCAGTGGTACGAAGTAGTTGAGGTAATTGAGATAATACAGTATGTACATGTGGGTAGGGGTAAAAGTGCATAATGAGCTGCTAGTGAGTTCACTTAATAGACAAATTCCAAAGCTAGTTAGTTGGCCCAGTTTGACTGCTTTCATTCAAAGCCATAGAAATGACTTCAAAGCCCCCATGACTTAGAAATGGATTTATGGATTCATTTGAGAAATGTGCTCTGTGCCTTTTGGGCTTAGGTTTACTGTGAGAAACTCTATCCATACAAATGGTTCTGCTTTACAGAGACAGGCTGGAGTCATTTGGGAGCATTCTTCAGAGCCCCGGCTCCTTTGTTGTTTGTAATTTATACACAGATCTTTTGACACTTGCATGCATATTTTCTTCTCGCTATAGTCTTTCGGTCAAATTAAATCTGACCCAACCGAACCATCTGTCTGCATGTAGTGTGTTGAACTCATCATGGATTGATTGTAAGTGTGTATTCATCGGGTGTGTTGTAAGTAACAGCAAATGCCCCTAGAATGTGTAGGTTCATTCTAGAACACTCAACATCATTGGAAAAACAATTGTTACTGTATGAATATACACTGCTCATCGAACATCTCATTCCAAAATCATGGACATTAATGTGGAGTTATTAATGTCCATGATTTTGCTGCTATAACAGCTTCCACTCTTCTGGGAAGGCTTTACACTAGATGTTGGAACATTGCAGCGGAGATTTGCTTCCATTCAGCCACAAGCATTAGTGAGGTCGGGCACTGATTTTGGGCGATTAGGTCTGGCTCACAGTCGGCGTTCCAATTCATCCCAAAGGTGTTCGATGGGGTTGAGGTCAGGGCTCTGTGTAGGCCAGTCAAGTTCTTCCACACCGATCTCGACAAACCATTTCTGTATGGACCTCGCTTTGTGCACAGGGGCACAAACAGGAAAAAGTTGGAAGCACAGAATCGTCTAGAATGTCACTGTATGCTGTAGCGTTAAGATTTCCTTTTACTGGAACTAAGGGGCCTAGCCCGAACCATTATTCCTCCTCCACCAAACTTTACAGTTGGTGCTAGGCATTGGGGAAGGTAGCCAGACTGCCAGATGGTGAAGTGCGATTTAATCACTCCAGAGAACGTGTTTCCACTGCTCCAGAGTCCAAAGACAGCAAGCTTTACACCACTCCAGCCGACACTTGGCATTGTGAACTTAGGCTTGTGTGCGGCTGCTCGGCTATGGAAACCAATTTCATGACGCTCACGACGAACAGTTATTGTCCTGACGTTGCTTCCAGAGGCAGTTTGGAACTCGGTAGTGAGTGTTGCAGCTGAGGACAGACAATTTTTTTTGGTGCGCTTCAGTACTCGGCGGTCCCGTTCTGTGAGCTTGTGGGGCCTACGACTTCGTGGCTGAGCCATTGTTGCTCCTAGATATTTCCACTTCACAATAACAGCACTTAGAGTTGACCGGGGCAGCTCTAGTAGGGAAGAAATTTGATGAACTGACTTGTTGGAAAGGTGGCATCCTATGACGGTGCCACATTGAAAGTCACTGAGCACTTCAGTAAGGTAATTTTACTGCAAATGTATCTATCGAGATTGCATGGCTGTGTGCTCGATTTTATACACCTGTCAGCAACAGGTGTTAATTTGAAGGGGTGTCCACATACTTTTGTATATATAGTGTATATACTGTAGTCACACTCTGAATAGGCCCGGCAATAGACTAGCGTCCTGTCCAAGCGGTACACATGAAGCTGCCTTACGCTACAGAAACAAGAAATAGCATCCTTCCCCTAATGAGCCCTTCCGGCTCTTCCAAGCCAAGGCTTGTGCAACAAGGCTACTTATACACTGAGTATACCAAACATTAGGAACGCCTTCCTAATATTGAGTTGCTACCTTTCTTTTGCCCTCAGAACAGCCTCAATTCTACAAGGTGTCAAAAGTCTACAAGGTGTCAAAAGCATTCCACAGTTGTGTCAATTTGGCTGGACGTCTTTTGGGTGGTGGACCATTCTTGATACACACAAGAAACTGTTGAGCGTGAAAAACCCAGCAGTGTTGCACACAAACCAGTGCCCCTGGCACCTACTACCGTACCCTGTTCAAAGGCACTTAAATATTTTGTCTTGCCCATTCACCCTCTGAATGGCACACATACACAATCCGTGTCTTAAGGCTAAAAAAATCCTTCTTTAACCTGTCTCCTCCCTTTCATCTACACTGATGGAAGTGGATTTAACAAGTGACATCAATATGGGATCATAGCTTTCACCTGGATTTACATGGTCAGTCTATGTCAAGAAAGAACAGGTGTTCCTAATGTTTTGTACACCCAGTGTATATTTATATATCATGTTTAAGATAACCATACATTGGTTTGCCTTTATATATTTGATGCAAATTATATACAGTAGATAAGATATATTTTCTAGATGTGGGTGGTTGTAATGACTGTCAGATTCATTCATTATGCATTATGTTTAGCAAAAATGTGATTGTGGTGCAGTGCGAGGGACTGGACAGAGGGGGGCAGTAACAGATGTGAGCTGGAGCCAGTCCCTGCCCCCATGAGGATGCAGTCTGGAAGTCATTTAAACAGAATCAAGCTCCAAAATAACCCTTGCTTCACACTTCCTCCTCTGTCCTGGTTGCTCAAAATTCTGAAAATATGAGACACTGAGAAATGTGTTGTCATTATGTTGAGCAGAGAAATGGGGAATAAGAATAGTCATCGGATAATGGGCAGAAATCTACCCAAACAGTAATTCTAATAAAACATGTCTAGAAAGCCAAATCATACAGAGAATAGTATTTTTTTTTTTATATCAAATCATCTTTGGCAGCTACTGTATGAATTTTACTTTTGATCTCGCTGAACAGAGTCAATGTGGATTTATCTGTTCTCTGCAGACCCTTTTTGAAATGAACAAGTTTATTGGTAAAACCCCTCAGAACCACCTTGACTGAGTCTCCGCAGGGATCCATTTTTTTTAAAGTATCTGAAACCACAGGGATCTAGTGTTTCTTGAAGCATCTGAAACCGCAGGGATCTAGTGTTTCTTGAAGTATCTGAAACCGCGGGGATCTAGTGTTTCTTGAAACATCTGAATCCGCAGGGATCTAGTGTTTCTTGAAGCATCTGAAACCGCAGGGATCTAGTGTTTCTTGAAGCATCTGAATCCGCAGGGATCTAGTGTTTCTTGAAGCATCTGAATCCGCAGGGATCTAGTGTTTCTTGAAGCATCTGAAACCGCAGGGATCTAGTGTTTCTTGAAGCATCTTAAACCGCAGGGATCTAGTGTTTCTTGAAGCATCTTAAACCGCAGGGATCTAGTGTTTTTTTAAGCATCTGAAAGGTCCAGCTCTTTGTTGTGCAGTTAGTCTTTAGATAATGGTTTCATGTGTTCTACGTTTGGTTAACATAGTAGAGATGGTCGAGGTATAGGCCTGTTGTTCTTAAGGTTTCAATATTGCATGGCTCTGTTTGCAAAAAGTGATACTATTTCCTCCATAGAATTCCTTTTGTGTTGCTCTGAGCAAACTTAGGTTAGGAGTACAGTATGGGAAGACTTACCTATCTGCACCTGTTCCTCTAACTGTTTTTAGACCTATAGATTTAGTGTGAATGCAAGAGTACATGTCTTTTTTTCAACCTCATTTTGTGGGCAGTGTGCACACAGCATCACATTGGATCTGATCACCAAACATTTTGCTCCCTGCTTTTACTTGACCATCCAGTCTGGTCTGGATTTTAGCCTTTTTTATTACCGTTCTGGTTAGCGATTTATATCACCTTCATGGTTTTGTTTTCTGCCCAACGGTTATTTTATAATTTATCGTCGCCCTGGATCTCTGCCTAGTTGAGGGCCTCTCTTCGGCCGCCTCCTGTTACCTGCTGCACTGCTCCCCGCCTGCCCAGGTCTGTCTCTCCCAGTCTGCTACAGGTGCCCTCGCCACTCTCTCTCCCTCCCTCTCTCCCCCCGGAGCTTTGCTCGTCTACATCATACGCATACATCGCATCCTTGTTTACTGATCTGCTGTTGGACTATTTGATTAGTGATTCTTGCTGTGTTTTGTATTATTATTTAGGAACGTTTTTCATTTGAAGTCGTAGCTCATTTAACGAGGGTTTTGCGTTGCGCTGGCTACATATCTTAGATTGTTCTGTTAACTTTCTATGTGCTTAGCACTGTGTTTTCTCCCATGGTAATTGATAAGGCAATAAACAAACATGCTGCTGTCGCTCATTTTGCTGTTGTCTACCCTTGGCTTTTACAATGTTGCCAATACTTTTAGAGCCCGTTGCTCTGTGAATGAGGAAATACATGACTGTTTCTCCCTCGTGTTTCGGGAGAAACCACCCTCTTGCTCCGTAAATGCACGTGAGAACTGTGCACATTTCTCCCAAACAACATGGGAGAAATCTGACTCTTGCGCTTACATGTCAGGACTGTTCTCTTGGTACTGAACCATGTCTCTGGACTTTACACATCTCCTGAAATGTGTGGTGTTAAAGACTGGTGACTATGGATTGTCGTTCAAGTCCCGTCTGTAAAAACCCCCGATCTAGACTTGCCATTATCTTGCTGCTTCTACTGTCTGGAAATGTGCAATCTAACCCAGGTCCTGACATTTTTACCCCTGCCGAATTAAGTAGTCAGAGTGGCCTGAAGTTTCTGCATATGAATGTAAGAAGTCTTCTGCTGAAGCTTGATTTTGTGAATATATGGATAAAAACTGCCGACCCTGACGTATTTATGCTTTCTGAATCCTGGCTCCAAAAATCTATTTGAGACAAAAATATTGGCATAAATGGTTACAATGTTTTTCGTGCAGATCATACATCTACGGGTGGTGGTGTTGCTGTATACGTAAAAGACAAATTCTCGGCGGTCGTACTGACTTCTGTTACTAAACCTAAGCAATTTGAATATCTGTGTTTGAACCTAAACCTCGGCTCATCTTTAGATATTGTTGTAGCTTGTTGTTTATAGACCTCCATCTGCTACTGCTGGCTCTCTGGATTGTATTTTTTTTCGAATTGTTATCACAGCATGTCAATTCTGAGTTTGTCTTGATGGGTGATCTGAATCAGGATTGGTTAACATCTAACTCCGATCATCTCTAAATTCTATGCAATACCTATAATCTCACCCAGATTGTCAACAGTGTAACTAGGTTGATTATAAAGTATCCTCTTTGATTGATTTGATCTCAACCAATACTCCTCATCGTTTTAATGCTTCTGGTATTTTTGCAAATTACATTAGTGATCACTGTGCTATTTCCTGTGTGAGAGATGGTAAAACTCCTAAGCGATCTCCACGTGTGATTACGAAAAGAAACTAGAAGCAGTTTGATATTCAAGGTTTTTTACATTATGTATCTAGCATGGAATGGAATATAATTGAATTAGTCCCTGATGTTAAACTATCCTCTTCTTACATCCACAACGCATTTCAGGATGTATGCAATAGGCATGCCCCTTTAAAGAAAGAACCCAGAAAGAACCCTTGGTTTACTGATGAACTTACTAAAATCATAAGGGGACAAAATGCTATTATGTGGGCTAAAGAAAGAGGATGATTGGATGGCTTTTAAACATCTTTGAAATATGGGTGTGGCTATGACCCGAAAACTGAAAGCAGACCACCTCCTTAAATCTACTTCGGATAATTTAAATAATCCCTCCAAATCTTGGCAAAGTAGTGAAAGGTTTGGAGTGCAAAAAAGATACACAGCTTCCCAAACAATTGTTGGTAGAGACAGAGATTGTAACTGAGAGGACCTCTATTCTGAAAGCCTTAAATCAGCATGTTCTAGATGCAGGCAGTTTATTTGAAAAGGTTGAAGGTATAAATGAGCCCTCTGTGAATTTACCTGACACCCCTGTGCACTCCTTTGCCAGGTTCTCCTTCTCATCCTTCTCATCCTTCTCTGTTTCAGAAGTGCGTAAAGCCCTGGAAGAAATTGATAGAAAGAAATCCCCTGGCCCTGATGATCTAGACCCCCGCCTCCTACACCTAGCTGCAGACATCATTGCTCCCCCCTTAACATGTACTTTTAACCTCACGCTTGACATTAAGGAAATCCCCAAGTTATGGAAATCTGTTTTTGTACTGCCTATCCTGAAAGGTGGAGATCCTTCGCTACTTGACAACTATCGACCCATATCAAAATTGTCTGTACTATCAAAGGTACTGGAGTCCTTTGTTACGTAATATGTAATTGTTGTACTGTGTGTGTGCCTATAGTTTTGTTCAATGTTGCGTTAGTGTATGTAAGTTGTTTTGTCTGAAACTTTGCTCCCCCCTGCTGCTGTAGGACCAGGTCTCTCTTGAAAAAATAGATGTTATTTCAATGAGAAAACCTGTATAAATAAAGGTTAAATAAAAACATTTAAAAAGTTGTTTTATTAGATGATTGGACTGGATGTGTACATGTTATTCTGATGATTTCTGATTTATTGCCTTGCGATCGACGGTCTGGCCACTATCCCTTTAGAACTGCAACAATATGAAAGAAATCAAAGCCCTTGGTTTCAATCAATCACATATCCAAGCTGTCAAATGTACAGCGGGCAAGTTCTGAACATATTGTTCATGTTGTCTCGTCTGAAGTGTTTGGTTTTATGATTGGTATCCGGCTGAATACTCAGTCATAGCTTGTGCGCGTCTTGTGGTGTGTCTTGGCCTTCACAGCACTTTTCCTTTCGTTGCAGGGGAAATGAGTGGGAAATACGGCCGTGTATCGTTTGCAAAAGATGAATGAACTCAGGGAGCACTGGCGGGACATGGCACGCCTGATATAAATCACTGTGGTCTCCTGGCTTTTTTGTTCCCCATAATATATTGCAGAGGATTTGGGGTCAGCGGTTTGACACGGTTCCTGGAGCACTAGTTTTAGGGAGGAGAGGTGTCCTTTCATCCAGGGTGGCTTGCCAACGTCTTTGCCAGAGGCTTATTGCATTCTACCCTAGCCAATTGCATGACTCTTTTTTTTTTTTTGTTCTTGGAAGTGAATTCCCTGTCTTAATGTTTGGAGCTTTTGCAGAATCTCCTCTTTTTCCCCTTTACTCTAGCGAAATGTCTGATTTCATTGACAACCCAAGCCAGCTGCCAAAAATGAACAACAGAAGCAGGAATGTTAGTTTTGCAAGAGCTGGCAGAGTTTGCAAAGTCACTAAATGACATAAGACATTTGAACGGTTTCTGATGGCCAGTGTGTCTGTTGCAGTGTTCACAGGGGCCCCTATTGGTGCGGAGGGTGTTCCCTACAGCCAGCCGCAGCCCACACACACACACACACACACGCTGTACCCACATTGGAAACCGTCCATGAAACATGTCAACCCACAAAAAAAACATGACACAATCCTCCTCTTCCCCACACTTTCCTCGAATTCGACTGGATCCAGGCCAGAAGTGGAGCACTATCGGTATTACAAACAGGTGGTTAACCCGGTCCTGGAACAATGCAGAAGGGCTGAGTAAGGTCATTTTTAAAATTAGAATGCGATATAAACTCACTTCCGCTTTGGCACACATCGTTTTAAAGCATAAGAGGAACCGTTTCTGCACTAGCGGTTCTGGGGAGGGGCCGGGGGGGGGCCAGTGCCCCTGTGACAACAATTGTGGCCCCCCAAAATGTGGAGTATGAAATCATTTTTACATAACAAATTTTTGCTATCGTTCTTTTTTTTACATCCGTTATTAGACAGTGGCAACGCGGAACATGGTGTTTTGCCTGCTAATACCTGCAATGCAGTGAAGAAAACGATATGACAACAATAACGTCTAATGTAACTGGACCCTCTAACAGTACAACTGGCCCCAGCTTGGCCCCCCCAGTTGAAATGGTCTAGAACCGCCACTGCGTTTCTGTTCTTGTGGGTAACGAAAGAATAGGACAAAAGAGGAAGTTAGTTGACCCTCTGCTTATAAAAATGTTACAGGCTAACCCATAGAAGAGTAGTGTTTCTATAAAACAATTATTTTGGCCTAAGGCCTATATGCATGCAAGTACAGTATAACGGTGATCAATGGTTTTCACTGTCCTCTAAATATGTTGCGATATATTGATTAACAATAATATACTGCAAGTACTGGCTTCTTAGTAAAGGCAGTGTTGCTGCCTAAATGAATGTAGATATCTCCCGTGTTATCTGAGTGTGATCGCTTTCATAGTCGAAGCTTAAGTGTTACACTTTTTTATAGAGGTGGAAGTCAAATGAAAAGCAATGAGCGGATCTATCAAAGGTTATCAGTGTGTAGCCACTCCCTATCCCCTTTGCACTAGTTTTATCATCTGTCAAACACATTAGCCACAGATCTGCATGATCAAAGTGCACTTGGTCCTCCCCAGCTCTCCCTCAGCCAAGGCCCAACTATTTCTACTGAGAAATTATAACCTGCCTCCACCAAGCTGTGAATCATAAAGCCCTGATCCATTCAACTGTAGTTTATTACATCCTCGCAGGTTCACAGCATTTTCACCTCTCCCCAAAGTACCCCTTCAGGTTTCCTCAACTTGTATTGCCCATAGACTGTCACCACCACTTGCGACCCTGGCCTCGAACTGATATCCCTCCCTTCGTTCATCTCTCCGTTATCTGTCCCTCTGGCCGGACCACACCCTCTTCCCATGGAGGCCAGCACATAGCAGTGCCTCCTCTCCTCTGCTGACCGCCTGCCCTACCGCCTGCCTTTCTCCGATGACATCATCCGTCCTGTCCGGTCACAGCACAGTGCTGAGAGCCTTTAGGCCACTGCTTTGATTTCCCTGAGCAGCAGATAGCCACAGATAATTACAGCAGGATAGAAATAAGAATAAGTACTGCAGTATGGAGCGGAGGGGAGTATGATGGAAGCACCAGAACCAGGGCAGTCAGGCAGTCACTCACCTCCTATATTTGACCCCTCATTCTCTGTGTCGGCTCCCACGCCAGGCTGATATTGAGAAACCTAATTCTTGTTCCGTTCTTATGAAATGCCTAACTGTTCTTGGCAGGCACGCCTCGCTTGTGTGGCAATTTGTGTTTTTGGCAGCCGAGTTTGATTTGTGGCTTTGATAGTTTGAGATGAATAGTATGCGCACCGAGGATTTCTCCCCAGAACTCCCTTTACTTACAGTATGCTTCTCAAATTCATTAGTGAACAGCCATATTGCACATTTTGGTTTATTCATTGTTGAAACGTTCATACCTTTAGTTATTTATGCGGTCGTATCCTTTGAACAGGTACAGGTTTATAGTTGGACTGTATTGTTATGCACAGCTTCTCTATTCAGACAGTGTGTATGTCTGTCTGCCTGGGGTAGCTACAGCAGTGCTTCAGTCTGGTGTGCCTAAAATGATGTAATCCTTCTCTCTGATTACTGTCAGAGATGCATTGCCTTTTTTTGCTGCCTGCTCTGTGTCGTCTTACAAAGACGAACCATAGAGGGGACAGAAATATGCAATATATGTGTCCAAAATACACGTTGAGGACTTGATGATTCTTGGGTGTAGGCTACAGTATATGTTCTGTATGTATGTTCCTCATTTTACGTCACACCTACAGATTGTTTCCTGTTTCCACTAGCAACCCTGTTTTCACTGCTTTTTCTGTCCTCTTGTTTCTTGCTGCTTTGCATTGCAAGTGCATGTGAATAATGGACTTTCTGTTGCTTGTTAAGGGTAAGGAAACAAGTAGAAGGTTTATCGGTTCCTCACTGTTGTTGATGAGACGTTGATGAGACGTTTTATAAAGGAGATGGAAACATGTGGTGACGCACATCCCCTATCCTCTGGGGTTCAAGTATTTCACACCCACTTAACGCGTGAACCCCTTATTTACATAGCTCACCCGTAAGTACCCAAAATACGTGTAAAGACTCCTGCCTACCAGCACTTTTATTCAAAATAGAAACTATGGCCACAGATGTCTCGCCAGGTTCTGTCTCTGCTGCACAGAGCGCTGTGAAGGGTTTATATAGCAGCTAGTGGCTTCACATTCACAGGCCTGCCAGTGTGCACAGATGATGTCATCGATTGAAAGCACCAAACACATCCATTTTAGGGGTTGCATAGATGTCAGCCAAAGCTCTGCACTAAATGGGTGGTATGCAATTCTTCAATTCTCTACTCACTGGCTGAATTTGAGTAAGTAGATATTTTTTTCCCCCTCCTCCAGTTGTGCCAACGGCTTTCATTCGTAGAAGAACTGTTGTGTAGTTTGAGATGGGGATTATTGATTTCCTATTCTGTTCGATTCTGTTCTGTCCTGCAGCACTCTTACTGCAGCAGTGACACTTCTACAGAGGAGAGAAGAGGGGATGTTCCATAGATTTAGAGATAACTAATATTTTGTAGGTAAACGGTGTACTACTGCAACTTTTATGAATGCATTTGGTAGCTATCCAACAACCCAGTTCAAAGTCAGAAATAAAGATACCTTTCTAGTTTAGTTTGCATGATACAAAGCAATATGAATAGCTGGGTCAGTATGAATAGGTTTAGCTGGTCAGAACTAGTGCTTAGCTCCCCCTATAAAAAGACAGTGGAACTTGCACATTTTTACTCCCTCCCTGCTAAAAATAACCACTCTGGCTTGACGTCAGTCCTGGAGCCTGCAGGTTGTCACTCTAAATGTCTCTGTTTGGGACAGAATTAAACACAACCTATCTCTGAAATAAACCTAGCCATTTAAGCCCTGCCCTCTGTCTACCCAGAAAATGGTTTAACTGACATCGGAGCAACCTAGCTTCACTTGCTTGGCTACACAAAGGGGTCCGTTATGCTTGTTTGCAGAAAGAGAAGAAAAAAAACCTCCAGCAAATACATGAAGAAACGTCCCCTGAAAATGTGTGCTGTAGCCCTTTATACTCGTACCCCGTATACAGGTTGAAAATGGCAGATTTAGGCACTGATAAGTGTATAAATTGGAACGCAGTGGCTGTACAGTAACATGCTACACATTACGTCAGAGCTCTGTGCTTCACAGCGTTGGATGGGTTTTGACTGACAGCCGTTCTGAACTTGAGCACCGCACGCGACAAGTAGTTGCTCCCATTCCTTCCCTAAATGTTTTGTTTGTCTGACTGAGGGAAATGCTGTAAATTAAGAGGACTAGATGTATTTGGAAATATGAGACGTTGAGGATTATAATAAATACCACTTTGATGTCATACAAGTAAACATCTGTGAGTCCAAATGTGCACTTCACATTTCCATATCATAAAACTCATGTCATAAACAGTGTCAACATTTATAATCACTGTATTTTAGGGCTGGGCCGGTATACCGTATTTTACTGGTATACCGTATTTTACGATATACCGGAATTGATGCACGGACCGGTTTGGGTTTTTACTTTACCTTCTATAACGTTATTTGAATGTTTGGTTTATTAAATGTGATATGCTGTGTGCAACGTTTTTATAGTTTACTTCACTATTTAAGTCGTCTCTCTCGGCGCAACTTTCCACACAGACCTAGCCCCGCCCCCTGTCACTCAAGGAGCACATTTGTTGTTTCTCGACTACGACACTTGCCAGTCTGCATGGTCAATGCAGCACATGCACCAATGTCGATGACAACGATGCTGTTTTCACTTTGCTTCTTAATATAAATCCACTAACGTTCTATAATTACATTATTTGTTTGTGTTTCTTACATCTGCAAACAGCTAGTTTGTTCTCTGCAACTTGGGCCTAAATCTTGTTAGCTGCTAATGCTAATCACTGGCTAGCTAATGAGTCAGCTCAAACGTAATTAGCTATTGAGCCTGATAATACCAGTGATAGTGTAGACCTAAATCAGCATGTTGTTTGTGAAACAGTATCTTCTAAATCAAAGAGGAATACACAAAGCAAGAATGTTAGCTAAATTAGGTAGATTATAGGGTTCCCTAGGAAAAACTTATCAACACTTTGGTTCCTACCTTGTCACAACTCCTCCCTGGCATTTTATTTTGTTGTCATGTCAAACAACACTGTATTCAAAGTGCCCACTATTATATTCTAACTATAGAATTAGAATATTCATTATATTTCCATGATTCCAACAGTTCACCCAAGTGTAAAATGGCAATTGCAACATTTATTTAAAAATAAGGCCTAGATGTTTTGCCCATATCGTGCAGCCCTGCTTGGCAGTTTGGAAATGATCTCAAATGAGTACAGGAAATGCAGAAATGGATCAATTATTTTGGGTTGAATTGAACAGTATAAAACAATCAGAATGGCGAAAGGGCCATTGAAATCATTTAGAATGTATGTGTTGTTACTCTAGGGTCACGTACTACTCATGAAGCAAATTCAGAACTTTTATTATTCAAAAACATAAATACCGTCCAAGTTTTTTTTTAAATACCATGATATGATATTTTGGCCATATCGACCAGCCCTACTGTGTTTGATGCACAGTTACAAGATGATATGGCGTCATACCTTGGGTTGTTCTGAACAGACTGAGCCTATGTTTGTCTTCACAAACAACGAATTCAGCAGGAGAATTTACGCCCCCATTCATTTTCAACGGGGGCACACAGAGAAATTTGCAGGGGATTGTGAGAAGGTGAGCGGCGAAACCCTGCTTGCGGAGCGGTTGAAAAAGTTGCGCTCTGTTTCATGCTAATTTCAAGCGACGCGTTGGGAGAGCGAAGCGTTGTCAAGAGGAGGCGCCGCCTCTGGTCAAAACCCACTGTATTGGGAAGAAAATTCGCTGTGGAACACGCACCTGAATGCACTCATGACTCCTTTCTGCGCGCACCAAAATGACGATCTGTTTCTCTGAATTGCCTTTGTGAAAGCCTAGCACTGTAAGATTGTATTTTATAACTTAGCTAGTCATGTTGGCAATAGAACAACCTTTCAAATGATACCCACCTGACCTAGATCGTGAGTTATACGGTTGTTTTTTTTAAATTATTTTTTAAGTTCGTTAACAACAACAGTAATTGTGTGACGGTGGGGATGCAGGGTTGTGTTCCAAACAAAACAACTTGAAGTGTGCTTGCTCTAGTTTCTCAACACCACAGCTAGGAGAGCTAAAAAGCACCTTATAGTTGAAGACTATTCTTTGAGTCATGAGACACCAGTTAAGTCCTCTTACTCATATCCTTGTAATTTCTTTGTCTTGTGTTGCACCTAACCCACATTTTCCAGTAATGTTCTGAACATGTTACTGAATGTATCCAGAGTATTTTCAGATACCGTTATCAATGAATGCTGTGAAAAGTACAGTAAATGTAAAATGCACATAAAATCAACAGTGCAATGTTTGGATTCAGTCTTGTGTCAGGTGAAATGTTGTGTCCTCAACTTTGCTCTAATCATTTTCCCATCGTCTCCAATCTGTTCCCTTACAATTGCTACCATGCGTATGCTTTTCATATTCCTTCTGTAAGAAACATTTCAATGTAGCCCTATCCATATTAAGCCAATTCCCACGAGTGTAAAGGGTTAAAAGTACACTGTTGCTGCAGCTGTGGAGGAGTTGGTCAGAATCAGATCTGCTTTTCCTCGCCGTCTTCCATGCATCACCCCGGAGATAAAGAGGCCAGAAGTTTTCTTCTACAGAAGCAAGACGCACGCTGCAGCGAGAGAGATGTGCGAGGGGATATATGAATGTCCAGACCGGTCGATATGTTTGCCACTCATATCTCTAGTCTGACTCTGTGGCTCGGGGAAAAGCGGTAGCTGAACGTGAATCTTTGTTGTGGTGAGGAGCAGCAGAGTCGGTTACTGACGTGGCTATCTGAGAGCTTTGTCTGAGATTTTATCTTTTAATAATGCAAAATACACAAACCCAAGCACACCAAACAGTCAAAGAGAAATAATGCATGAATGAGATATTCTGACCCGTTCTAATGGTAAAAGCCCTAGTACGCTACTTCATCCAGACTCCTCTGTCTGGCCAACACACTACCTCATTCTCTTTGTAGAGCGTCTCTAATCCTACCCAAATCTAGATGCGTGCTGCAGTTGGAAAAGTCATTTAGCCCCCTTCCTAAAATATATTGTCTACGCCATTCGTCATTCCAACAAATTAGTTCTCAGATGGGATCCATTGGGAAACGGGGCTAATGACGGGGCCCGGTCACTCCTGCGTGGGGGCTTTCTGACCGCTGACAGACACAGAGTGCTGGGCGCTGAGCCGCTGACCTCTCCTCTCTTCCCCTCTCAGTACGCACGCCAATGACTCACCCTGCCCAATAAATATTTTACTTATTGTTGGACACAGTTCACGTACAAGTGCATTAAAGGTTAGCAAAACAACCTCCTTTTTCTTTTTTTCCCCTTCTAACTAATGGGATGCCGTCCAAAACCTCTCAGGCAAATATTAAATCAACCTTTAAAGGGCTAAGAGATCATAAATTGGGGGAACGGTGCAGTTAGAGCTCGCCTCGCGCGCGCAGTGCTGGCTCTATGAATAACTTTTGAATGCGCTGCCGTGGTGCTGGGGCCGAGCCCCCCTAGGGAAGCAGCCAAAGGCAAGGTCCTGGCTGGGAACAATGGAGAATGGCTGGGAGTAGTGTTCTGACCCATTCAAACCTTTGTGTTCACTCGCAACAATGTCCAGTTTAAACAATACTAACGTGAAATAAATCTCCTACCACCCCCGTTTTAAAAATAAACAGATGCTGATGATTTTGTGAATAAACACTGGCCGGTAAGAGTGCCAGGACTTAGCTTTTTTCATTGAGTACTTGGTTTGTGTGGCACAGTTCATTCTTTCCATATCACATTCAGCCTTGCTTTTTAAATTAGGCTTGGAAGCATGGCACTCAAGAATGTTTACAGTAACAGTGTGTGCAGACCACTGAGATGTTGCACTTTGTACTTCCTATTTTACCATCTTATTTCTTAACTGTTGTCACACTTTATCATTCCTGTCAAGGAAAGCGTGTACATCACTTGACACCTAGGCTTCTGTGTTAACAGGCCTGTG
The DNA here is from genome assembly GCF_901001165.1 of Salmo trutta. Classification (NCBI taxonomy): domain Eukaryota; kingdom Metazoa; phylum Chordata; class Actinopteri; order Salmoniformes; family Salmonidae; genus Salmo; species Salmo trutta. The sequence goes on from NC_042966.1 coordinate 14,039,506, forward strand.
GTTGTGGTCAGTGTATTTGCAGTGTTTCTCATCTCATCGTGCTGTTGTATGTTAGCCTTCCTCATTTTGTCTTGCTGGGTGACTATACTTTATTATAGAGTTGGTGTTGGTGGACAAACCATCCTTATTACAGTGAGAGGGACATACAAGGATCTTCTCAGATTATCAAGTGCAAGTGTTAGGTCAGGAAAAGCAAGGGTGTTATTTTAATAATTGTTCGGGGGGGGGGGGGGATTATTTAAGATGATTTAAGATTCTCTTTGAAGAGGTAGGTTTCAGATGTTTTCGGAAGATGGGCAGGGACTCTGCTGTCCTAGCTTCAGGGGAAGCTGGTTCCACCATTTGAGGTGCAAGGAAAGAAAAAGAGCTTTGGCTGGGCTGGGCTGACCTCCCATAGGGGTGGGAGGGCCAAGAAACCAGGGGTAGCAGAACGGCAGTGGTGTAAAGTACTTCAGTAAAAAATACTTTCAAGCACTACTTAAGTAATTTTTTGGGGTATCTGTACTTTTACTTTACTATTTATATTTTTGACAACTTTTACTTTTACTCCAGTACATTCCTAAAGACAATGTACTTTTTACTTTATACATTTTCCCTGACACCCAAAGTACTTGATACATTTTGAATGCTTAGCATGGCAGGAAAATGGTCCGATTCATGCACTAATCAAGATAACATCCCTACTGCCTCTGATCTGACGGACTCACTAAACACAAATGCTTTGTTTGTAAATTATGTCTGAGTGTTGTGGTGTGCCCCTGGTTATCCATACATTTAAATAACAAGAAAACAGTGCCATCTGGTTTGCTTAATATATGGAATATGAAATGATTTATACTTTTACTTTTTGTAATTAAGTATATTTTTACAATTAGGGGACACCTACTCATTCAAGTTTTTTTTTTTAGTTTTTTTTTTTTACTATTTTCTACGTTGTAGAATAATAGTGAATACATCAAAACTATGAAATAACACATGGAATCATGTAGTAACCAAAAAGTATATTTTAGATTTGAGATTCTTCAAAATTCTTCACCTTTTGCCTTAATGACAGCTTTCCACACTCTTGGCATTCTCTCAACCAGCTTCATGAGGTAGTCACCTGGAATGCATTTCAATTAATAGGTGTGCCTTGTTAAAAGTTCATTTGTGGAATTTCTTTCCTTCTTAATGCATTTGAGCCAATCATTTGTGTTGTGACAAGGTAGGGGTGGTATACAGAAGATAGCCCTATTTGGTAAAAGACCAAGTCCATATTATAGCAAGAACAGCTCAAATAAGCAGAGAGAAATTTCAAGAACTTTCAAAGTTTCGACTGGATGCCAGTGGAGTGTGCAGAGCAGCGCGTGAAATGGGAGAACTTGTAGTCCGGGCGGGAGATGGCATGCCTGGATTAGGACCTGTGCAGCTTCCTGTGTGAGGTAGGGTCGTGCTCTATGGATGTTGTGGTGCATGACCCTGCAGGAGCGAGTCACTGCTTTGATGTTTGCAGAGAACCACAGAGTGTTTGTTGTCCAGGGTCACGCCAAAGCTCTTTGCATTCTGGGAAGTGGACACTGTGGAGTTGTCAACTGTGATGGAGAGAGAGGTCTTAGTGCAGGCAGGCCTTCCACGGGAGGAAGAGGAGCTCCGTCTTGTCGAGGTTGAGCTTGAGGTGGTGGGCAGACATCCAAGCTGAGATATCTGCGAGGCATGCAGAGATTTGTGTCGCTACCTGGGTGTCAGAAGGGGGGAAGGAGAAAAGTAGTTGAGTGTCATCCACATAGCAATAATAGGAGAGATCATGTGAGGATTTGACGGAGCCGAGTGACTAAGAGGGCCTAGAATCGAGCCCTGGGGGACACCATTTGTATTTGAATGTTATTAGGGACCTGCCAAGGCAGTGGTGAGAGCACGTGGTGCAGACACAGATCCTCTCCACGTCACCTGGTACTAGCGGCCTGTCCGGTAGGATGCAATCCAACATTGTGCAAAGCCTGAGATGCCCAGCTCTGTGACGGTGAAGAGGAGGATCCGGTGGTTCACAGTGTCGAAGGCAGCGCATAGATCTAGGAGGATGAAAACAGAGGTGTGAGAGTCAGCGCGGAGAGCCTCTGTGACACTTAGCTCAGCCCATTAGCAGGTGTCTAACCTGGTCAATTATCATGTTCATGATTTTTAAAATGTTATTTAACTAGGCAAGTCAGTTAAGAACAAATTCTTATTTACAATGATGGCCTAGGAACAGTGGGTTAACTTCCTTGTTCAGGGGCACAACAGATTTTTACCTTGTCAGCTCGGGGATTTGATGTAGCAACCTTTCGGTTACTGGCCCAACGCACTAACCACTAGGCTACCTGCCACCCCATGCAATGGATGTGATGTTCTCCTCCTTACTAATGGGCATAGATGGGACCCTCTTAGAGCACCATTAAGGTAGCTCACTGCAGTCCCATATTGCCCCAGTCCAGGGTCAGATATTATTTCATTCCCCTAATTGTTAAAGATAGGATTATTTAGGAAAGTAATCTGATCCTAAACCTGTAGTTTTAGGAGGGAAACATGCACCTTGAGTGTCACAGTAGTCCTACATTTAGCGAACAAGACTCCTGACTCCCCCACTAGAGCTGCAGTGATTAACAGTGCCTGCCAGTACACACTCCCTGCTCACACTCCCCACTCATTTGGAGTCCAGCAGCAGCACTGCAGGCCTGTGGTTCTTCCTAGTTCCTTGGCCCAGGCTGCAGGGCCTATAAATCTCATCCAACCCAGCATAGTCTTTATGTAGCAATGGCAGTCTAGCACCCTGACATGGTGAGTAAACATGCCATATATATCCTGGGCCCTCCTCCCTTCTGGCACAGAGTATATTTTATTATTATATATTTTTTTACCTTTATTTAACTAGGCAAGTCAGTTAAGAACAAATTGTTATTTACAATGACGGCCTACCAGGGAACAGTGGGTTAACTGCCTTGTTCAGGGGCAGAACGACAGATTTTTACCTTGTCAGCTCAGGGATTCAATCCAGCAACCTATCGATTACTGTCCCAATGCTCTAACTACTAGACTACCTGCCGGAGTTCTACTAACAGTCTGCATATTAGTGAATTGTGGGACAGGACTATAGCAGAGCAGTGAGATGCTGGAAGTATAAGGAGAGGCTGGACCGATTCACTTGGGTCTGTGCTTCGAACTCACACAGTGGACAGTCTGCAAGGGTATTGGGCATCACAGTCGGTCTTCCTGGTGTTGCCTTAAGGACATGCCACACAAGCAGGGGAGTGATGGGCCGAATGTTTAATACCCAACTCTGAACTTTGGGATTTTATGTGAAAACGCCCTTGCCTGGCCTGAATGTTACTCCCTTCACTCTCTCTCTCGCTCTCCCCCTCCCTTTTACACCCCATTGATCGGCTGTGAGCCGTCGAGTGAGTTTCACAATAACATTCTCTTTTACAGCCTTGCCCCTGCCAGATGGGGAAGAGGCATTGCCGTTTATGATGTGTAACCGGGCCTTCCAAGTGATGCGCGACTCCACATGGCTGCCACTCCGCCGCCCGCACAGATCCTTTACAAGGTTTGACAAAAATGCAATTAAGTGAAAAGACATTGCGGTGTGAAGGGGCGAAGCGCTTGCCTCCGGGGATGGCGACGTGCAGGGGAGCATGTATCCTATCAGACTAGAGGACAGGTGGACACAGGAGAGTAGAGGGGCTAGGAGAGGAGCAGCCATTTTATTTGAACACGAGGAGAATCTCAATTGCATTTCCTTGATTCCTCACGTCCTCTCTCCTCTGACCTTCTCATCCAATGGGTTTTGAGAAGGAGGCAGAAGAGAGAAGATGCAAGGAATCAAGGAAATGCAATTGAGATTCTCCCAAGGACGCATTGTTTCCTTCACATTACGTCATTCAACAGGGGAAATGGTGTGATGTGCATTCATTGCACTATACATGTCTCACTTCACCATACATTCATGTCTTAAAGGGCAATGTATTTCCTGCTCAGTGCAACTGTTGTGTGTTTTCAGAGCACCTCATTGTGAATCTTGAAATGAGGTAAAATAGTGTGTATTTGAATGGTGTTGAAGGCTTCCCCACCACCACCACCCCAGAACAGGTAGATAGCTATTTGTTTGCCATGGACCGTGAACTTAACATTGAGCACATTTTAGAGTATAAACATTTTTTTTTCATTTATGCTTTACAGTACTCCTCCCTCCCTTACTGTGGTGATGACAATAGATACCGTGACTTCCATATCCACCTTTCACTTCACTATACAAAGCTCTTCTCTTTTCTTCTTGCTGTGGTATAGTCATAAATATTTGAATTATGGCATTTAATTAAGGCATTGATAGGCAGTTTAATTCTAGCACATCAGACAGTAAGCCTGCGGGTCCACATATAAAGGGCCATTGTAATTGACTGTTGGAATAAATCCTTCTATAAGTATGGGGTGTAAACCATAGACAGTCCCAATTCGGATGTATAGACATTGTAAAGCATACCCGAGGGGCATTTTAAAATGAATTGTTCATTTGACCTTTGCTACTATACTATATGTGCTGTGCATTAATTTTAGTACGGATATTGACAGGGTATGAACTTCTATACTAGGGATGGGGATTTGACATTTTTTGACTGTTCGACTACTCCCATGATTTTTTTCAAGTACATGTAATGGAAAAATGATACATTTTTAGAAGGGCAGGGCCAGCAATGGGGGAAAAATATGCGAAAGTGCACAACAATGCCTAATTTATCATATCCATTACAGATAACAAATCCTAATTGCTAAATTGCCTCATATATATATTCAATCAATAAAAAACTATTGCCTTTAAGATTCATTTATTGAATCTATAATATCAACTGGTTATATTATATCGTGGAACACAATCTTCAAAAGGCAGTAACCTCAGCAGTGGCGCTTGCTTGTAAAAGCCTATGGCTGTGCAAAGGCATAGCCTTGTTTTATTATACAGTCAAGACGCATCTCTTTTATAGCAAAAACATGATGTAATATAACAGAATAAAATATAACAATGTTTTTCCAAATGAAAAAAAGTCGGCAGTGCAAAGTGCACATCTCACGCGTCTGGAACAGTTCTTGTCAAAGAGAGATCATTTGAAAAGGGGCTCAGTTTGGTGCATTGAAATAAACCATTTTCAGGGTTACAAACCAAAATATGTGTTATTTTCAATATCAGCCTACAGATGTTTGATTTTGTTTGTTTTGCCAGTTATTTGTATTTTCTTAATGGTTTAATCAATTCCAAGTTGAACACTGCATGGTGATAAATTACAGCCACGCCATCTGTCTGGTGAGTACGCCTAGGGTTGGTGATTCTGATGAAAATATGATCTTTTTCTTTATCAAACAAATGTTTTTGCATATTTTCAGTGTGGAACCTGTCTATGTTTAGGCAGTTATAGCCTAGGCTAACCAATTCTAAATGGCACTATCAGTTCGCAAAGTAGCCTAAGCGGAAAATAGACGGGATGCAATTATTCCAAAACTGCAGCTCGTTGTTGGAACACGTATTTCCGTACTTCAATCAACCAGTCCATTTTGATAAAACTGTTGTCATTGGGCAAGTAATGTAGCTTGTGTATCCCATCAGTTAGAGGCATTTTTATGCCCACCGTCCCACCGTTTTTATAGGCATTTACAGTGCATTCGGAAAGTATTCAGACCCCTTTGACTTTTGTTATGTTACAGCCTTATTCTAAAATGGATTCAATTGTTTTCTTCCCTCATCAATCTACACACAATACCCCATAATGAAAATATATATATATATATGTTTTTATGTTTGCAAATGTATTAAAAATAAAAAATGGAAATATCACATTTACATAAGTATTCAGACCCTTTACTCAGTACTTTCTTGAAGCACCTTTGGCAGCGATTACAGCCTCGAGTCTTCATGGGTATGATGCTACAAGCTTGGCACACCTGTATTTGGGGAGTTTCTCCCATTCTCTGCAGATCCTCTCAAGCTCTGTCAGGTTGGATGGGGAGCGTCGCTGAACGTCTATTTTGAGGTATCTCCAGAGATGTTCGATCGGGTTCAAGTCCGGGGTCTGGCTGGTTCACTCAAGGACATTCAGAGACTTCTCCCGAAGCCACTCCTGCGTTGTCTTGGCTGTGTGCTTATGTGCAGTGCAAGCGTGCCCACTCCCACATCAAAGACCAGGGAGGCCACCGGTACACACACACACACAAAACACAGCGACAGCCCCACTGCACCACCACCCCGCTGGAAAATGTTAACCTTCTCATCTGCACTGAACTCCAAGTACGCTGACACATACACACACACATGTGGGTGCGTGCACATACACACATTTGTTCTCTCTTTATGTTCATTTCTCACACACTCATGCAGGCACACCCATGCTCACACACACAAACACACACATACACGTGTTCGCACACACACATTGGGAAAGACCTTCGTAGATCCCTGCAACACATCCAGGTGATTGTATAGAAAAGGCCTCTGCTCATATGGACTTTTTTTAGTGATGAACTGTACGCTCCGAATGTGTTTTATAGGAGCCGTAAAGCATTTGTTCAAAACCACCAGGGTTGGAGAGAGCCACTCCTCTCAGCACGTAAAGCACAGCTGGCCAAGTCTCTGCAGAGGGAATGCCGAGGAAATGTATAATGTATGGACAGACAGAAAGCAGGCACCCCCACTCCGGAGGCCTCTGTGGTGACAAGTGTGAGAGGATAGCGTGTGTGTTTTGCAGTACTGTCTCTTGGTGAATGAAGGTGGTTGGAGAGGTCCAAAGAGGCCCCACTTTTGCAGAAGAGACTTTTTCAGATGTATCTGTCTTCTCCTTTTTGCGCAGAATGAATATTGAGTGTCATAGTCAGTAAACCAACAGACATAAAAAGTAGGGCTGTCCCCGACCCAAAAAATCTCGGTCGACCAAGAGTCATCTGTTCTGTCGACCAATCGATTGGTCAACATTTTTATATGTGTATTTTTTCCATATATAGACACATTTGAATCAAAACAAGTATATGCACTGAGCTTTAAGCAAACTGTTTGATGAAATAATTAAAACACACAAATGACTAGAGGGAGGCCAACCGCAATTGATTTGACTGTGCTGGGCCAGGGCTCAGACTTGCTGCGCTGTGTTTAAAATAAACAGCGAGTGACTGTGTGACTAGCACCCATTTATCTCGCTTCCTTTCCTGCTGCAGCGACCAACACAGAACATCAACCGTGTGTATCACACTGTCCGTGTTGCTGAAGCTGCAACGTAATTACAGCCATTTCTGACTGAAAAGTTATGTTACCAAAATCCCTCATTTGTTTAGGAAAAACATTCAAATCAAATTTTATTGGTCACATCCACATGGTTAGCAGATGTTAATGCGAGTGTAGCGAAATGCTTGTGCTTCTAGTTCCGGCCGTGCAGTAATATCTAACAAGTAATCTTCACCACGCTGTCTGTGTCAGTGGACCATTTCAGTTTGTTCGTGATGTGTACGTCGAGGAACGTAACACTTTCAACCTTCTCCACTACTGTCCCGTCGATGTGGATGGGGGGGTTCTCCCTCTGCTGTTCCCTGAAGTCCACGATCATCTCCTTTGTTTTGTTGACGTTGAGTGTGAGGTTATTTTCCTGACACCACACTCCAAGGGTCCTCACCTCCTCCCTGTAGGCCGTCTTGTTGTTGTTGGTAATCAAGCCTACCACTGTAGTGTCATCTGAAAACTTGATGATTGAGTTGGAGGCGTGCATGGCCACGCAGTCATGGGTGAACAGTGAGTACAGGAGAGGGCTGAGAATGCACCCTTGTTGGGCTCCAGTGGTGAGGATCAGCGGGGTGGAGATGTTGTTTCCTACCCTCACCACCTGGGGGCGGCCCGTCAGGAAGTCTAGGACCTAGTTGCACGGGGCGGGGTCGAGACCCAGGGCCCCAAGCTTAATGACGAATTTGGAGGGTACTATGATGTTAAATGCTGAGCTGTAATCGATGAACAGCATTCTTACATAGGTATTCCTCTTGACCAGATGGGTTAGGGCAGTGTGATTGCAATTCCGTCGTCTGTGGACCTATTGGGGCGGTAAGCAAATTGGAGTGGGTCTAGGGTGTCAGGTAGGGTGGAGGTGATATGATCCTTGACTTCTCTCTCAAAGCACTTCACGATGACAGAAGTGAGTGCTACGGGGCGATAGTCGTTTAGCTCAGTTATCTTAGCTTTCTTGGGAACAGGAGCAATGGTGGCCCTCTTGAAGCATGTGGGAACAGCAGACTGGGATAGGGATTGATTGAATATGTCCGTAAACACACCAGCCAGCTGGTCTGCGCATGCTCTGAGGACGCGGCTAGGGATGCCATCTGGGCCGACAGCCTTGCAAGGGTTAACAAGTTTAAATGTTTTACTCATGTTGGCCGCGGTGAAGGAGAGCCCGCAGGTTTTGGTAGCGGGCCGTGTCAGTGGTACTGTATTGTCCTCAAAGCGAGCAAAGAAGTTGTTTAATTTATCTGGGAGCAAGACGTCGGTGTCCACAACGGGGCTGGTTTTCTTTTTGTAATCCGTGATTGACTGTGGACCCTGCCACATACGTCTCGTGTCTGAGACGTTGAATTGCGACTCTACTTTGTCTCTATACTGACGCTTTGCTTGTTTGATTGCCTTGCAGAGGGAATAGCTACACTGTATTCGGTCATGTTTCCGGTCGCCTTGCCATGATTGAAAGCAGTGGTTCGCGCTTTCAGTTTTGCGCGAATGCTGCCATCAATCCACGGTTTCTAGTTGGGAAAGGTTTTCATCGTCACCGAGGGTACAACATCACCGATGCACTTGCTAATAAACTTGCTCACCGAATCAGCGTATACATCAATGTTGTTGTCTGAGGCTATCCCTATTCCCTCAACCCTCAGCTCTCTACACATGAGACAACAGGGCCTGACCTATAACATATCATAATCACATCAATAAATTGATTATATCAAACTCTGAACACCGTAACACGTGACAGCAAAATGGATGCAGAGAACGTGACAAATAAACTCGAAATGGGGGATTGTTTACTGGTTGCTCAGGAGGTAAAGGGGAAGTCAGATGTGTGTAATACATTTGACTAGTTGTGGAAAATACTGGAAATCAAGAAAAAGAAGGTAAGGAGCAAGTGCTACATGCATATTATATGTGCCAAACAGGTGTTGTTAGATTACAATATACTTTTTTTACTGTGTATTTTCCGACTGTTTGGAACAATGTAAACTAAATACATTATAAGCGTACCAGAGAGTCTGTTTTTTGTAAATCCTTTATTACAGCAAAGACTAAAAACATTTGCATTCATTCGTGAATGCAATTTCCAAAATAGAACGCTTTAGGCCTATTTATTGTTTACGCTAATTAGTCAATGGTCGCTTTGTTATTTTATTTTAAAACTAAAATGCTTGATTGCATTTCAAGTCACGAATGACTCTTATGCTGTGTGATGACATGAACAAATAAATTATTGATTGATACAGTAGCCTATGTAAGTATTGGAATATAAGCTTGAGTAAGTATTAAGACTTAACAGGATGCGCTCTTAGGCCTACAGCTCGATGGTGGTTATACAAGGCTGCTATACTAAGCCTACTTATGATAATGACATTACTTATTATTATAATGATCATCATAATAATAACAATAAGAAGGAGCTCAAGGAAAAAGGAGGGTTGTTATTATTATAAATAATACCAGAGAAGCTGGTCTAACGGAAAAAAAAGTGTAAAGCCTTTATTACAGCATAGAAAAGATTTAAAATGGCTGAATTTGTGGTTGCCTGAGACTTGGTGCTCACGGAATTAGTAGGCTATTAAACCATCACTCAAAGAGGCAACAGAAGCAGGATCTGTCTTATGTTTGCAGATATATATGGCTGATTTTATAAAGCCAGGCACATTTAATAGTTAGGCTATTGATCAGGGGCGCAACTTTCACTGGGGGGGGGACCTTGTCCCCCCCAAATTCAAAAATTGCATTTTTGTCCCCCCCAGTTTTATCATTACAATGTGATACATAATGCGACACGTTGTGCTTTAGGACCATTGGACTCCGAACGCTCGGGTAGCCTGCTTGGAGTGTTCAGCTGGCTGGATTTAGGACCGCACGGACACCACAGAGCAGGCTGACAGGCTGTGTGAAGGCAAAGCTTCTGGCAGGCTCGCTGAACCAGCATGGGAGAGTTGAGCATAGTTCAGTGTGTGTGTTTTCCCACGGGGGACCAGTACGGAGAAGAAGAAAAAAATGTATGAAATGTATGCATTCACTACTGCAAGTCGCTCTGGATAAGAACATATGCTAAATGACTAAAATGTAAATGTAAAAAATGTATGTTGCGCTCTTTCACCGAGTTGTAAAAGCAAGCAGAGCAGAAACTGGCTACTCTTTAGTTGACTGAATATAGCTGGCAAGGTAACTGCTGTTTAACTTAACAGAAAACTAAACTAGTGTTTATTCACAGTGCTGAGCTAGTATTGTAACTGACATGTAATGTTAGCTAATGTTTCATCCCCTCTCAACTGAGGTCAATATATAAGCTACACTAACTAGTAACTACCACAACCATGTCACCTCTAGCCTCTAGTTATCTGTCAGATAGCGATATGAGGTGGCTATTATTACTATCTAACAGATGTTGTTTGTATGGAAATGTTTTGTAGCCTTTATTTTGTCCCGTTTCAGAAGTTAATGAACTTGGCTAGCTTTTGCTCCTGACCGCCCCCTCCCGTCCCTTAGCTTGAAAAATGCAGACCGTGCCGCAATGATCTCAGTCAGGACCTGCAGGTATATCTGAATTATACAAAGTTCCATCTTGAATTGATGGGTAGACCTACAGTAGTTACATGACAGCAGCTGAAGCTTAAAGCTACAGTCTGGGATCTGAGAATAATAGTAATTTCAATTATTGAACCATTTATTCTGTTCTTGGGTAGTATAATGTATAAATGTACACCAAGGTAATTATTTGTCATGCCTCATTTTAGGAGGATCAGATGGTGACAGGGGTCTCAGCAAGGTCAGGCAACCAGGGAAGACCAGTCTGTGACAGCGGTGAGGGGAATGTTTGCAGATACAACACTTTATTCTCTCTGTGCAGCAAACACTGGACAAGCCAGATGCTATTTTAAGGCAGTCTGACAAACCTCCAAAGTTGACTTCCAAACTGTATCAAGGGTTGATAGAGGCTTTTCCCGATGACACAAAACATGTAAAACAAAAATGTGAGGAAGACCCAGTAGAACCTATTGATGATGATGAATGGATACAGATAAGTTTGAATGCCCAGTCATGTTCATATCATCTCAGACATAAACTACTGTAGTGTAAGACCATCCATAGAATGTACTGTACGCCAGTGAAACTGGATTACATGCACTCAGAAATGTCATTCCTCTGCTGGAGGTGTAAAACACGAAAGGGGACATATTTGCATATGTTATGGTCTTGTGAAGGCTAGCTGATTTCTGGCAAAGAGTATATTCTTTTTATCTCAGCATGTCTACAGATTCTCCCTTCTCCCTGTTTTTGTTTGCTTAGAAATGTTGAAACTGGAGACTGTTTTCTGAAGAAACGGTGTAACCAAGAATTTATAGTGGCTGAGAAATGCATTGCCATTAATTGAAAGTTGGTTTTCCTCCCACAATGTCAAGTTATGTATCACTAGATTTGATTTATTACACAATGAAGGGTATACTGGGCAAATATCATACGGTCTGGATGACTTATATGAAATACAGTAGGACTAAAGGAGTCTGTATTGAAAACATGCCCACGCCAGGGGGAGATACCTATCTAGGCAATCCCTAGCTGCTGGGCTGCTCAGTCCTGGCCATGGGGGTCTGCCGTCCTGTGGATTGTCTCTCTGACCTTGGCCTAACACACCTGATACCAATAATGAATGTTTCACTAAAATCCTAAAGCTAAGTGGGTTGTGTTGGGTTGGCGGGCTGTAGGGTGGTGGACCGTTAGGGACAGGACGGGGCGACCCAAAAATATTGTGTGCAAGTAAAAAGAGCTCTTCAGTACTATTAGTAGTATGAGAATAATTATATGGAGGATTTGCTGTTTCTGTGTGTTAATGTATATTTGAAGTGTATGTGTTTTATTTATTTCAAACCTTTCCCTTTAAATTAAAAAGGTGAAAGGTGTGAACGGGGAAGGAAATTGTGTTGGGTGCGAGTTGAGTTATTGACTAGACTGGTGGGGGTCGGGCGTGCAGGCGTCTCGGGCTGCTGGTCGGTCAGGCTGCAATTTTTTATTTATTTGTATTTTTTCAAGAGTTGCTAATTTGTTAGTTTATTGGTTAAAGGAGCAACACAGTATTTTATTATTGAATTACCTTTGATCTAGTTCAGTCTTATTAATCACTTAAACATGTTTAATAATGATCTCTTACATAGCTTGATGACTGTGGGTATTTTTGCTTACTTTTTGTTCTAAATAGAGACTGCATATTGGATTGTGTAAAAATGCAGGAAATGAGCTTTAGATGGCCCAAAAATTCAAGGAGAGGAACCCCAGACCTCCCATCAGGTTATGTCCCCCCCACTTCTACAACCAAAGTGGCACCCCTGCTACTGATTATAGACCTAATTAAGTTGGGCTTTCCTCTCTTCTCACTTTTCTTAGACAATTATGGCAAGGGCTTTTTTCTCTCCGCTTCTGCCTCCGCCGCATTCTTCTCAACACCAAAATGCGATTAACTTTTTTTTCTAGGAAAAGGTGCCATAATATAACCATATACAATTTCAATAGCAAATGTCTTAGACTGATGGACTGTGCTATTCCCATTCCCTCCACGATGGATCAGTCCACTCAGACAGACACGAATCAGACAGTCTTGTACACCATGATTTTTTACATTTATTGACCAGTTGACTAAATGGGGTCAGCCCTAATAGAATTGAATGGTTCCTAATGTCTTGACGACTTTAACTAATAGATCTTTATGCAATATAATGTACAGTAATGCAATGTATATTTAGAGACCTGAACACAAGGTACTGTATTTCACACACACACACACACACACACACACACACACACACACACACACACACACACACACACACCTGTTCCATGTTTATTCATACCAAAACATTTAATGCAACACTATCCACCACCTGTTAAACATCTGTGCTAGAATTGGGCACCGGATCCAATAACTCCCCCAGATTGCCACATTGGACAGTCATCTGGAAAAACGCAAGGCATCTCTCTCACCCACCCACAACAAAACACTGGAGTGCAAACCACTGAAGAGAGCAGAGAATGAGCAGAGAAGGCACTGAACTGATGAATGAGCCTTCAATAAGCCTTCATCAGGACACAATTAGTAGAAACATGCAGAGGAGATGAAATGGAGCATGCCTTCATTTGAGGCGGGAGGACTGTGAGGATTCCATTAACAACGCATTGGGACAAGCCACATTACTCAGGCTAGTTTTGATCCTGAGTAAACATTCTCCTCACATCTACTAGGGCTATACCTTGAACAGCTCCATGAATGAGGTCTAGGTAAAGTATGGTGGGTGGACCCCAGTGCTGACCGTTAAATTGAACAAAGTCTTCTAAAAGATTTGTCTCTATTCAGATCATTAGAATCTTTTCCATTACCAGATGTTCGCCGAGGTTCTGACCGACTGTGTTTACGTTGAATGCATTTAGTAAGAGTACTAAATCCACAGTTGGTGCGGGACTGTACTCTGTTTTAAAATGGTACTCTGAGACAAGATAAGCTTCCCCCCTGCTCATGTCTGAGATCTTTAAACGGCACCAACAATGGGCTTGCTCCGTTTTCATGAGAAACAGAAAGCCTCTTTGTGGATGCGTCAGACAGGCCCTGTGTGTGTGTGTGTGTGTGTGTGTCTGTCTGTCTGTCTGTCTGTCTGTCTGTCTGTCTGTCTGTCTGTCTGTCTGTCTGTCTGTCTGTCTGTCTGTCTGTCTGTCTGTGTTTGTCCGTCCGCGCGAGCGTGTGTGTGTGCACCCGTGCATGTGTGTGCGCCCATGTATTTGTGCGATGCCGCAGCAGATTGTCCAGCCATACCGAGGTCCACATTTACATGGGCCTAATCTGGGCCAGATGTTCCAGGATGACACAGAAAATTATAAAAGGCCCCATACCCTGGGAAAGTCATGTGACCTTGTGACTGGCGCTGTCATATTCCCCAGTCGTCAGCCCGTTGTGCAGCTAATTAGATGAACATTTGCTTGTTAGTATAACTACAGCACCGGGAATATAGGTGGGGTCACTTTTAATTCTGTTGTTTTAATAGCTTTGGTCACTGGGACGTTAGGCATACATCTGTGGTGCCTTTAGTTGTTTGTACTGTGCAACATGTTAAGATGGCTTGTGCTCAAGGACTATTTCTGTGTTCGTAAGCCTCACACATTTTTATCTCTTTGCCTCTCTGCCCCTGTTTTACTTTATGGTTATTTTGTTTGCAATTATTTCCAAATATATTCTACTGACCCTGCTGTGAGTCGTTGTTCAGATTCAGAAATGGCTGTCGTACAACCAGTCCATTTGTCCTGCATGCATAGGTTAAGTTTAACTAAAGTTTATCTACCCACATTTCAGCTCTGCGCTCCAAGAATCCGCCTCAGTCATGTATTTTTTAGGACCGTCCAGAGACGACCGCCAGGTTAGCTTACTTGCTGCTTCTCTTAGGACTCACTGTTGGCCTAGATTAAAATAGTTATTTTTCTGTTCAACGTGTTCTAGTAGAAATATGTATTAGAATCCACAGCGTTGACCTCTGACCTGTGTATGCTCCATACTCTGGGGCCCTAAGTAACTAAAGCACGGCCAAGCTAGCGCTTCAGAGGCCAATAAACAACAGATGTTTCAGACTGGAAACAAGGACAGCGTTGCTTTGAAAAAACAACTCCAAAACTCTTATAAATAAACTAAGGAGAGAACATCTCTTCTACCATATGCAATATGGACATTAGTTTAGTTATTTAGTTGCGCCCAAGCTTTCAGGGTGAATGCATGTGGTCTGGTAGGCAGTAGCTATCTTGCCTCAGTAGACTGAATGCTTGCTCGTTAATTATACTGTGAGCACACAAACATCATTAGATATGATACTCCAGTTTTGACATGAATGATATGTCCCTTTTTTCAGTAATGCGTTAATGCTACTGCCGTAAGCCTGCTTGGATCCAATCCTTCAAGAAAATGTAATCCATGTCATTTAATGTCTCATCGTTGAGGGCTCGGTGGGGATGAATGAGTGAAGCCTGACACTGGTACCTGAAAGCATGACAGATTCCTAGACTTCGGGGCGCAGTCCCATCACCTCATAGTGGTATCCATTGTAAGCATACTGTAGGTTCTGTGTATCCAGGCTCGGCTAACTGATGCCGACCTGGTAACAGGCTTAAACTCCCTGACATTGTCCCTCTGTTTCCCTATGCGACAGTGCTAGAGGAGAGTCAGCGGCAGCAGCTTGGGGCGGTAAGCTACTCGTCGGCGCTATGCGCTGGGCCTCTTCTACAAAGGCCCAGGCTCACATCGATGTCCCCTGGGCCGCCAAGTACGTCTCCAATAATCCCTGCATTCGCTTCATTGCCATCGACGATCAAAAGCGCAATTTAGGTCAGTGCCGCCATTCTCTTTCTCTGTGTGCGTTTGTCTGTCTGTCTCTTTATTTTCCACTCTCTTTTTCTGTCTGTCTCTTTATTTTCCACTCTCTTTTTCTGTTTCCTTTTCTGCATCTCTGTCTCACTCTCTCCCCCCCCCTTCTCGCCCTCTCTGGAAGGCATGCGTCAGAATTGCTCCCTGATTGAGTGCCACTGTTCAGCAGGCCTTTAACTTTCCTCGCTAGCTTATACCTCCAGTCCACTGGATTCTTTCTTGACTTTGTCAAGCTGCATTTGGTGTACAAATGTAAATGTCCCCAAAAAAATCCCAGTGTTTAAGTTCTGACGTTTTCATTCAACCTCACATCATTCACTTATTTGACGGCGCTGCCGTGCTGTTGAGAGCCTCCGTCGACCTTAGTGTTTGATTGGCTCTGTGAGTGCTGGGCTAGCCTTGTCCGTTGGTAGTCAGACTTCATTGCTGATTTGAACACAGACGGGAGATGCAGCAGATACTGAGCAGGAGAGCACAACACCCTAAGATCAGGCTTCTACATTTATCATCTTATATCAGACCTGGAGGGGTGTGTGTGTGTGTGTGTTTCACAGAGAGACAAATATGTGCGTGTGTGCTTCAGTGAAAAATGATAAGTGTGTGTGTGTGTGTGTGTGTGTGTGTGCGCGCACAAGCGCATGTTTGCACGTCACTTGTGTATGTGTGAGAAAGAGTGCGAGGAAAAACTGAGAGCGATAGATACTCTTTTGAAAGTGTTCACGCACCTGTCACCTCTCATCCACTCCAGTGTTCAGAAGGCAACATCCTAATTAGAGGAGCTGGTAAATGTTTCATTCTACAAGGCTCCTCTGCCCTGGTTATGCTACTGCGCTCCTCCTCTCGCGCTCCTCCTCTCGCCCTCCCCCGCTACGCTTTAATCTTATTGTTCCTTTGTGTAATGTATTTTGCTTGTAGCTCAAGTAAGCAGGGTGCGAATACAGATGATTTCTGACTGGCCCTTTGAAAGCCTGGGAATGCAGAGAGCAGGAGAGGTGCTGTAAGAATAGCTGTGGAGCGTCTCTCCAACTCTCTAGTGGTCTAAAACAGGGAGCTTGTTGTGACCAGGGGAACAGGTGTCAGGTCACTTCGCACACAGGACAGGACAATGGCCCTCCTGCGTCACCAAGACAGGACGGCCCCCTGAGGAAGATTTAAGAGTAAACAGCTTCATGTTCAGAGTTTCATCTGTACTCCGATTGGAATGAAATATGCAAGTGAGTTAACAACTCGTGCAAATTACACAACACATCATTTGGTGCCTACTTGCTCTGAGTGGTGCCTGTCTACCTAGTGAACCTAGTAACCTGTGTGTTTTTTTTCTTACTTCTTCAGAAGCCGAGTTTGTGCCAGCCTCTCGCCTACTTGCCTACCTTGCTACCAACATACACACTGTTTCCCCACCTCCATCTGTCTTATCTCTTTATCTTCAACTCTTTCCTCATACTTCTCTCATCTTTGTCTTCCTCCTCTTTCTTTCTCTCCCTCTCTCATTTTCTCTCTCTGTCAGGACTATGATGTCAAAAACTGGTTAGGGTGGCTCTCTAACCAATGAGCCAAACCAGAATGGCCCACTGGACAGACGTTGGACAGACCCCAGCGAATGGGTGCTGTAGCCTGTCTGTGTGCTATAGTCACTGTCACCAAACTGGAGTCTCCCTGTCCCTACACTGTCCACACTGTGACCATCCCTAGTTCCCTACAAGGGAATTCAGCATCTCCAGCTTGGCTCCGAACAAAACAACCGGCTGTGTTTGATGTGTGTGCACTCCCTCACGCAACGTTGTCCCGTCTGCCGCTTTTAAAAAAACGAGCCAAGCTGGAGGAAATGATTGACCTCGTAGTAACTCTGTTTCCCGCTCCAGCAGGTCAATTGCGGGACATGTTTATTGGCGGCAGTAAACCATTATTCTCCACAATCAGTTTAAATATGGTTTTAAGACGATGTCATTAGAGAGATAACTTCGTGACGTACAGCCTCGATAAATCAATGCAAAACATCCTGTATGGTTCAGAGCTGTCTGTCTGTCTGTCTGTCTGTCTGTCTGTCTGTCTGTCTGTCTGTCTGTCTGTCTGTCTGTCTGTCTGTCTGTCTGTCTGTCATTAGAAACAGGATCTCACTGTGTCCACTCCCGCATGATGTCACCGCCACACAACCGGATCCTCAGCAGACAGGGCTCCAAGCCTTTCTGTTGTGTGTACAGTTACCAAACACTCAACAAACAGTGCATTCGGAAAGTATTCAGACCCCTTGACTTTTTCCACATTTTGTTACGTTACAGCCTTATTCTAAAATGTATTAAATATAATCCTCATCAATCTACACACAATACCCCATAATAACAAAGCTAAATTATTATTTTTTAGATATTTTGGCATATGTATAAAAAAATTCAAAACAGAAATAAGTATTCAGACCCTTTGCTATGAGACTCGAAATTGAGCTCAGTTGCATCCTGTTTCCATTGATCATCCATGAGATGTTTATACAATTTGATTGGAGGCCACCTGTGGTAAATTCAATTGATTGGACATGATTTGGAAGGGCACACACCTGTCTATCTAAGGTCCCACAGTTGGCAGGGCATGTCAGAGAAAAAAACAAGCCATGAGGTCAAAGGAATTGTCCGTAGAGCTCCGGGACAGGATTATGTCAAGGCACAGATCTGGGGAAGGGTACCAAATAAATTCTGCAGCATTGAAAGGTCCCCAAAAACACAGTGGCCTCCATCATTTCTAAATGGAAGAAGTTTGGAACCACCAAGACTCTTTCTAGAGCTGACAGGCCGCCCGGCCAAACTGAGCAATCGGGGTAGAAGGGCCTTGGTCAGGGAATTGACCAAGAACCCGATGGTCACTCTGACAGAGCTCCAGAGGACTTGAGGCGTCTGCTTCTCAAACTAGACACTCTAAGGTACTTGTCCTCTTGCTCAGTTGTGCACCGGGGCCTCCCACTCCTCTTTCTATTCTGGTTATTCCCAGTTTTTGCTGTTCTGTGAAGGGAGTAGTACACAGCGTTGTACCAGATCTTCAATTTCTTGGCAATTTCTCGCATGGAATATCCTTCATTTCTCAGAACAAGAGTAGAAAAAAAGTTTCAGAAGAAAATCTTTGTTTCGGGCTATTTTGAGCCTGTAATCGAACCCACAAATACTGATGCTCCAGATACTCAACTAGTCTAAAGAAGGCCAGTTTTATTGCTTCTTTAATCAGCACGACAGTTTTAAGCTGTGCTAACATAATTGCAAAAGGGTTTTCTAATGATCAATTAGCCTTTTAAAATGATAAACTTGATTAGCTAACACAACGTGCCATTGGAACACAGGAGTGATGGTTGCTGATATTGGGCCTCTGTACTCCTATGTAGATATTCCAGCTACAATAGTAATTTACAACATTAACAATGTCTACACTGTATTTCTGATCAATTTGATCTTATTTTAATGGACAAAAAATATGCTTTTCTTTCAACAACAAGGACATTTCTAAGTGACCCCAGACTTTTGAACGGTAGTATATATTTCATAGTGTTTACTGTTCAACTGTACGATTGCGCTTTCACTGACTTAGAAGTCGATTCTGATGAAGGTCAATATGGCCAAAACATAAATGTCTTAAAAAAACAAATTGAATCAAAAATTCTATTCACAAACCAGAATTCTGAATTGTGAACTGAACTGAATTGTGAACTGAACTGTGTTCTTAGCTGTGCCGTATTCCTGTGTGTCCCTGTGCTGTGCAAAGTCTGCAGAGTGCAGTCCGTCTATGGTGGTATGGTTCTGAACTGTGCTGTATGTGCTTGCCTGTGCAGAATCCCCAGAGTACGGTCCCTCCATGGTGGTCCACACCAGTGTTCCATTTGGTGTCAAACACCTGGAGGAGGCCAAGGAGCAGGTGGAGCCTATCATCCTGGTGAAGCTGAACAAGCTGCTGCCTGGCTTGCCACAGCCCGACAGTATCAAGTGCCAGAAGTGGAGATACTCACAGGTGAGAGGGGTTACTCAGACAGGAGTTTTACTATATTACTTCATCGAGTGAGGAGAGATAATACCAGGGGTTTTACTGTATTACGTCATCGAGTGAGGAGAGATAATAACAGGAGTTTTATTGTATTACTTCATCGAGTGAGGAGAGAAAATACCAGGAGTTTTACTGTATTACGTCATCGAGTGAGGAGAGATAATACCAGGAGTTTTACTGTATTACTTCATCGAGTGAGGAGAGAAAATACCAGGACTTTTACTGTATTACGTCATCGAGTGAGGAGAGATAATACCAGGAGTTTTACTGTATTACGTCATCGAGTGAGGAGAGATAATACCAGGAGTTTTACTGTATTACGTCATCGAGTGAGGAGAGATAATACCAGGGGTTTTACTGTATTACTTCATCGAGTGAGGAGAGATAATAACAGGAATTTTATTTCATTCACTCATTGAGAGAAGAGGAAGAGTTATTTTTTTTCTTCATAGATACTTTAAGAGACAATAACTGTCGCTACTTCACAGTCCTGTCAAGATACATGGAAAGAAGGTCAGAGGGTTAGACTCGGTTCAGTAAAACTCATCGTCTGTGTAAAGAACATTGATGAGTGACATGCTGTGTCTATCATGATCACGCCGTATTAAACTTAAATATATTACGGTTTTCTGCTTCTGTATACCACATGAGTGTAGTGTACGGAGACTGCCTGGACATGGTGTTCCTTTTTCAAGTAGCTCCAATGTCCTGTTTACTGTGATGTTTCCCTGAATCTCTATGTTCTTCTTGGACCAGATACTGTGACTTTATTTACACTACTTATGTCCAGCAAGAATATGTCCTCCAAGGGCTCTCGTAGCTGTTCATCACTCTTCTGTAGTGATTGAAGTACACACTCGGCGATTGCATCACTCAATCTCTTAAATGCGCTCTCTCTCTCCTCTCTCCTCTCTCTCTCTCTCTCTCTCTCTCTCTCTCTCTCTCTCTCTCGCTCTCTCTCTCTCTCTCTCTTGCTCCAACACACACCCACACACACTCTGCTAAGCTAGGCTGGGCTGGGGGTCAGAGGCCACAGAACATCTGTGTGGGAGGCCACATCACTGGGAGTGCCAGAGCATGGGCCAAGGCCCACTGGAGCTGGATGGGCCATGATAGAACACACACACACACGCACACACGCACGCACACACGCACATTTTTACTGTAACACACACACACACAAGCACATTTGGATTATAATATAGACACACACACATTCATAATGGAATGCGCAGACACACACACACACATACATATGCACACTCACTCACACTGTACACACATCAGCTCCCTGTCAAATGCACTAGCAGTCATTCTAACAAAGACCCTTGTGACAGAGAGACACAAATGCATGATTGATCCTAACAGTTATAGCAGTTTAACTGTTGCTAGAATAAAGGTTATAGGTTGCGTGCTCTTTAGATTACTTCTCTTATGAAGCAGACGTATTCTCAGCTGCCGAAATCTCTTGCTTTCCTTGCGATAAAACGTGTTTATATTGGGCCGTTTATCTTAAGGTCCCAAACCCTCCTCCTTGGCGCTCCGTGCTCTTTGCCCTGGGAAGTCAGCCTCACACTGTATATGGAGACGGCAGGGCCCAGGGCCACTTTATCAACGTACCACTAGAGTGAACCAAACAATTTGTCCATGGCCACATTTCAACAAAAATGCTTATCATCAATTGATTTACATGGTGATGACCTTTTCAAGGATGCATGAGCAAACAAACAATTATGTTTTGGGGGAGGAGAGGGGATGGAGGGAGGGAGGTGGAGGGTGGGGGTTATGATAGCAGCACATAGTAGCCTATAACGATGCCTATTAAAAGCCCCAGCAGGAAATGGATACTATTTCCTTACCCTTAGCGGTGCAGGGCAGCGTACCTCGATGTTTATCCATCTGCTGCCTCTCCTCTTAGTACAGGCCAGCAGAAGCCTCTGACAGAAGTTACGACACGTACACCGGCTTGTGTGTTTACACTCCCAAGTCATTAACACACTTAACTCTCAGTATTCAGGATTTAAACATGAGGAAGACAGTTGGCTGCAAAGCTGATTTGCTATCTGCCTGTCTAGCCAAAGGCAGTGCATTTTATGGCTTGATCTGTGGTATCCCACCACGTTCATCCAGAGGTAACTTGAGCACAGACAGTTTTTTGGATTGCAGGATAACTGTAGCACAAACAAATCATTGTCTCAATACACGTTCTACTGTAGCTGTAGAAATAGATACATCTGTGGCCATGACAACAATTGGGCTTCAGTAGTGTAGTATACAATCAATGCATCATTTATCAGTGAAGGACAGTGAGCTGCCGATTCCACTCAATAGCTCAGCAGCAGCATGGAGGACTAATCAGCCCTCTCTATTGGGTCTAGAGACCGTTAGGGCCACTCCACCTGCTGCTGTATGGCCCTTCTCTCTCTCTCTCTCTCCACCCCCTCTCTCTTTCTCAACTAATTAGGTGACGAGCTCGGTGGCCGACTGCCCAGGGCAGATGACGCCGCTGTCCCAGCCTCTGTTGGTGTGTGGGGGCGACGGCTTCACACATTCCAATTTCGACGGCTGTATCGAGTCTGCCCTGAAGGTGTTTGACGTTCTGAAGTCCTCTCTCTGATGCCTTAAAGGGTGGTAGGGGGGATGGGAGTATAGTGTGGGGGCCTCTATGTGTACAGTATGCTAGCCCAGAGAGGGGGGTACTGCCATTGATCCATTACCCCCCCCCATCATGGATGAAATCTGTCAGATAGAAGAGTTGAACTGTCCACTGAAGTACTTGATATGTTTTTTTAACATGTTGATGCTATGCTATGTTCACTTGTGGTTAGATGTGGAACCGGTGTTTATATGACCCACTAATACAACAAGGTGGACCATGATTCCGTTCCAATGAAGTACTTTACTCAAAGTAAATATGGTGTTGTTACTCAGGATTTCTCTCTAAACATCTGATTTTGGTTCAGATTGAATTAAAAAGTTGAAAACTATATCTCTCCCTTTGTGTCTGTAACTCCACTTTCTTTTTTTTCTCAGAAAGATGGCAGGTGGTATGGGAACCAATCAGCACAGAGCTCAGAGCAAAGGCGTACAAAATGGATGTGGGTAGTCAAAAAGCAATTAGAAAGTAATCAAGATCCCTTAATGACTTCTAAATGCATTAGGCAAAGTAGGAACACTATGTGCTGTTTGACTAATACCATATCTCACCCACCATTGATGTAGCCAGAGGACTCTGGGTATGACTGCCTGGTATGGCTAACACCAGGTCTGCCCTGTGCTCATGAAGGTCAAGTGTCCCAGTGAGAGCCCTGTGGCCCTGCCAACCCTGCCACCACCCCCCAGATCCCCCCCCCCCCCCCCCCATGGCGCCCGTGGCGGTGTAATTCCACCCGGGGCAGCCTCCCGACACTGACCGAGTTCAGCAGCTTAGTGGCGGAACAGTAATCTGGGACAAAATGTTTGGCAGCCGGTCTGGAGAAAGAGCCCCCGCTAATCCGACATAATTACAGCGTTTTGGGCCGGAGATCCAGGCTGTTGCAGCTGGGGTAGTAGTAGGCCCACTCCACTCTACTTACAGTCTGCAGTAACAAGCAGCACCCAGGTAAGGGTTAAAACACACACACATATATAACCCATACACATACATGCACACACACACATACCCAGCCTGCAGCTGCAGGACCCTGATCGCTCTTAGGCCCCATGCAGTACCACCCGCAATGGCACCAGGCTCTGCCTCCACACTGGCAGTGGGAAAAGGCCTGTGTGTGATTAGGCTATGCCCTCTCGCGTGCTAGCACTATCAACACAGTGAGCCACAGAAAGCCCAGAATGCTGAATTATGAACAGCCCACTGCACAGACTTCACACACTGGCTTGAAGAGGCCAAAACCATCCAGAGAAACAAAAGAGAGCGCGAGTGGTTTTAGGACACTATCTTAGCTGATTGCATCATCACTGTTCTTGGGGTTTGGGTATTGTTCTTCATGCATGACAGGTTCGCTATTGTCCTTATTAAAGGGTTTGCCCTGTTTTTGGATTTATTTGTATTATCGATCTAACACTTCTTTCCCCCTGCAGTCACTGAACAGTGCGTTAAATGACTAGTGTTCTCTCCTCCACTTAACTGAATGGGTGAATTCAAGGTCAGACACAAGCACATTTCGCTCAGGGTCATCTTATATGTGAGTATATGAAAACAGAATACAAACACAATGTTCGAATAAAATGGAAGTGTTTCATTTCCAGTTTCTCCAGTTTTACTGCAGTGCAGGACTGTCTGCTTTCCAATGGGAGTATGATATGAAACCAACTTTCCACAACTCGCACCAGTGCATAATTGTAAAGGCCCAAGGGGTGTGAGTGCATGCTTGTGTACAATACAATACTATACATGTGTTTGATATCTTGTAACATATGCACTCAGGTCGCGATGACATTCACAAAGCACACGGACAGTAGATTACATCAGTCAGTGGACTGTACCCCTTGTGCCACACTGAGCTTCACATGTGTTAGGGGCAGGAGGAGAGAGATGGAGCCTCCTCGGATTACATGTTAATGCTCATCCAGGGCACAGAGACTGGTTGGAACAGAACCCAAATGCAGCAGGAGAGAGACGGATAGATGGGGGTGGGGAGAGACTAGCTTTTTGCTCCAAGAGGATGCATAATTCATTGCAGTCATCCTGCGAGAAATAGAAGTCAGCTGCCTGGATTGCACTAGCCTTGCCATGGCGTTGCATCAGCTGCCTGCTTCTCTGCTCTGCCTGCCTGCCTCTCTGCTCTGCCTGCCTGTCTGACTCTCATTAACATGCCCATCCTCAGCTGGGGGTCTTTGATCTTTTTTTAGCATCCGACAAGAAATAATTGGTTAAGGTTGAAGAGAGCTAGGCGGCGGAGGGGAGAAGAATACTGGGGATTTGTATTTGGGTTGTTGAGGAGGGTGTGTAGGATGCGGGGTGCTGGTAGAATAAACCCGGTACTGCCAGCGGGCTTGTGTGTTGTTGGTTGGATAGGGGACTGCCGGGTGATTGTTCGGCGGGAAGAGAGAGAGGGGGACAGAACAGAGCAGTGTCGCGTTTGGAGCAGTGAGAAGAGCGGCACGCACTGTGTCGTTCTCGCTGGCTGGCTGGCTGGCTGGCTGGCTGGCTGGCTGGCTGGCAGAGCACTCGCTGGCTTGGTAAATGACAAAGTCAAGTGAAGCCTTTGTTTCACTGCCAGAACTAATTTAAAATGTTCCCCCGACTCCTTTTCTCTTTTATCCACCCTCCTCTCTCGCCCTCTATCTCTCTCTCTCTCTCTCTCTCTCTCTCTGTATCTCTGTTTCTCTCTCGCTCTCTCTCTGTGATTTTTTTACAGCATTGTACATGCATGCACAAAAGGGCCTCTCCAGATCCAGACTGTGTGTCTCTCTCTGTGAAGAGTCCCCCCACTCATCCTTATCCCCCATCACACAAAGCAGTTAAGCATGCTGCCGGAGACACTAGGCTCATGGTGCGTCTGACCTATTTTCGTAGGCTATTCCGATGGAGCAAGGCTGCTGTGCACTGTGGGTAGCTGATTTGCATTTTTGCAAAGTCACTGGCAGATGGCACCAGAGGTTGAGGAGATAGCAGCTACCCCCCTTTACCTCCATCCCCCCGTCCTCCTTTTAGGGCCACAAGGGCAGGATTCAGGTCATGGCTTGTCATGTGACTCCACTTTTGGTGGACACCCCCGGAGTGGGATTAAAAGTCTCTGAGCACTCACTCTACTCTGCTCCCACTGGGGATGGATAAGTGTTGGGGGGGGGGGTATTTGTGTTTGGATCCAAGAGCATTTCTCATAAGATTACTCTGTTGGTGGAGGGCTATTTGCTCAGGGGGAAAGATGTTTTCAGGGAGGAAATGAGGAGAAATGAGGCTTGGGTTTTCAGGATAAGCGAGTCCACTCTGTGGCCTCTTGTGTGCACAATGGTGTGTAAGTGAGTGAGTGCACGCTACAAGCAAGTGTGTTTGTGTGTGCGTACTTGCATGAGCGTGCGTGTGCATACAAGTGTGTGTGTGTGTGTGTGTGTGTCAGACAGGAGATTGGGATGTTTAGACTTCTCCTCTGCCTCCCCAGAGAGCCCAAGCTGGGATAACGAGAGAGGCGGTGCACAGCCCCATGGGAGGTGACGTCACCAACAGCAGTCGGCTCTCTCTCTCTTTCTGTGGCAGGTAGGCAGGCACAGCCCACAGCCCTCTGAGCACAGTCAGTCGATCGCCTAAGAGCTCACTATTGATCCTGGAGGGAGGGACAGTCAGTCAGTCAGGCCCATACAGACAGCCTTGTTCTACTTAAGGCCAGCATCCCGGAGTCGCATCTTCACTGTTGATGTTGAGACTGGTGTTTTGCGGGTACTATTTAATGAAGCTGCTAGTTGAGGACTTGTGAGGCGTCTGTTTCTCAAACAAGACACTCTAATGTACTTGTCCTCTTGCTCCCACTCCTCTTTCTATTCTGGTTAGGGCCAGTTTGCGCTTTCTGTGAAGGGAGTAGTACAGAGCGTTGTACCAGATCTTCAGTTTCTTGGCAATTTCTCACATGGAATAGCCTTCATTTCTCAGAATAAGAATAGACTGACGAGTTTCAGAAGAAAGTTCTTTGTTTCTAGCCATTTTGAGCCTGTAATCGAACCCACAAATGCTGATGCTCCAGATACTCAACTAGTGTAAAGAAGGCCAGTTTTATTGCTTCTTTAATCAGCACAACAGTTTTCAGCTGTGCTAAGATACTTGCAAAAGGGTTTTCTAATGATCAATTAGCCTTTTAAAATGATAAACTTAGATTAGCTAACGCAACATGCCATTGGAACACAGGAGTGATGGTTGCTGATAATGGGCCTCTGTACTCCTATGTACTGTGCCTTGCAAAAGTATTCATCCCCCTTGGTGTTTTTCCTATTTTGTTTTATTACAACCTGTAATTTAAATTGATATTTATTTTGATTTCATGTAACAGACATACACAAAATAGTCCAAATTGGTGAAGTGAAATGAAAAAAATAACTTGTTTCAAAAAATTCCAAAAAACGTAATAAGATCTAAATAAGATCTGGTGCAACCAATTACCTTCAGAAGTCACATAATTAGTTAGATTGCACACAGGTGGAATTTATTAAAGTGTCAAATTATCTCAAATTATCTCACCTGTTCTGAAATGCCCCAGAGTCTGCAACACCACTAAGCAAGGGGCACCACCAAGCAAGCGGCACCACAAAGACCAAGGAGCTCTCCAAACAGGTCAGGGACAAAGTTGTGGAGAAGTACAGATCAGGGTTGGGTTATAAAAAATATCTTAGACTTTGAACATCCCACGGAGCACCATTAAATCCATTATTAAACAATTGAAATAATATGGCACCACAACAAACCTGCCAAGAGAGTGCCACCCACCAAAATTCACAGACCAGGCAAGGAGGGCATTAATCAGAGAGGCAACAAAGAGACCAAAGATAACCCTGCAAAGCTCCACAGCGGAGATTGGAGTATCTGTCCATAGGACCACTTTAAGCCGTACACTCCACAGAGTTGGGCTTTATGGAAGAGTAGCCAGAAAAAAAGCCATTGCTTAAAGAAAAAAATAAGCAAACACGTTTGGTGTTCGCCAAAAGGCATGTGGGACAATCCCCAAACATATGGAAGAAGGTACTCTGGTCAGATGAGACTAAAATGTTGCTTTTTGGCCATCAAGGAAAATGCTATGTCTGGCGCAAACCCAACACCATCCCCACAGTGAAGCATGGTGGTGGCAGCATCATGCTGTGGGGAAGTTTTTCATCGGCAGGGACCGGGAAACTGGTCAGAATTGAAGGAATGATAAATGGCGCTAAATACAGGGAAATTCTTGAGGGAAACCTGAGATTTGAGACTGGGACGGAGGTTCACCTTCCAGCAGGACAATGACCCTAAGCATACTGCTAAAGCAACACTCGAGTGGTTTAAGGGGAAACATTTAAATGTCTTTGAATGGCCTAGTCAAAGCCCAGACCTCAATCCAATTGAGAATCTGTGGTATGACTTAAAAATTGCTGTACACCAGCGGAACCCATCCAACTTGAAGGAGCTGAAGCAGTTTTGCCTTGAAGAATGGCTAGATGTGCCAAGCTTATAGAGACATACCCCAAGAGACGTGCAGCTGAAAATGCTGCAAAAGGTGGCTCTACAAAGTATTGACTTTGGGGGGGTGAATAGTTATGCACGCTCAAGTTTTCTGTTTTGTCTTATTTCTTGTTTGTTTCACAAGAAAAAATATTTAGCATCTTCAAAGTGGTAGGCATGTTGTGTAAATAAAAAAAATATATATTTTAATTCCAGGTTGTAAGACAACAAAATAGGAAAAATGCCAAGGGGGGTGAATCCTTTCACAAGCCGCTGTAGATGTTCCATAAAGAATCTGCAGTTTCCAGCTACAATAGTCATTTACAACCTTAACAATGTCTACACCGTATTTCTGATCAATTTAATGTTATTTTAATGGACAAAAAATGTAAATCTAAGTCAACCCAAACTTTTGAATGTTAGTGTATATTTGTTGCTGTTTATAGGGTGGTGTTGCTATCCCCATGCACAAGCATTCACCATGACTGGTTTCAAGGGGGGTGCCGCTTGGGAATCAAATCCGGGTCGCAAGAGGGTGAATATTGCATGCTACCACAACACCAGGGGTACCTATAGCATCACCTTAATCGACACCTCTATAATATAATACATAGTGCCACTGCACATATAGGACACACTGGGTTATTAACACTAAAGCCCAGGAGGTGGTGTCTATAGCAGCCCCCAAAAAATGACATGCACCTAATGTTGCGTCGATTATGATTCCTCGGCTAGTTCCACAGAGCTACTGCTGCCTGTCATTACTGTGCTGCGCCCCAGTCAGCCAAGCAAGCTACTACAGACCTGGAATCTGCAGAGCCGCCAAGGTGAGTCGAGCCCAACTCGTCTGACCAGTGTGGGCCTTCCGCTTTGCAGGAACTGTTTTGACAGTGAATGACAGCCCTGTCTGTCTCCTGCCACGTGTGACGTTAGTAGGCTCTGTGCCAAGCTCTCCGCAGCGGGGATGGTGAACTGATTCCACCCCACAAAGTGCTCTCTGCTCCCTGTCAGGACAATCCGTGTCTCGGCCTGACACCAAGTCACACAACACTTTTAAGGCATTATCCTCTGTTTCTACTCTCTCTCTACTCCAATTGGCCCAAAGAAAACAATCCTCCAAAAAATGTGTCTTGCTGCACATGAATAATACTGAAGAATGTCTCTTTTTTTGCATAACATGCAGCTTTTGATTGCAACATCATAGATGAGTTCTCATTATTCATTTGAACTGGTTACATGTGTGTAGACACCCAAACTCAGCTGCGATGTGAGGGGGGGAGAGAGAGGAGAGAAGAGTTGTCATTTAGCTGTGTGTAAGGAGTCGGGTAGTTATTGAGCTGTGTGTTAAGTCGTAAAACATGGTAGAGGAGAGGGGTAGTCGTTGAGCTGTGTGTAGGTGGTCAGAGATGGGAGAATTATGATGAGAGGCCCCAGGGCCCTCAGGAAGTGATCAGAGAGTGGTTCAGCCTCAGACAGGAGGAAAGGACAGAAGGGGGCTCCTACAATCATTACTGTTAAATACAGGGACAGGGAGGGGGTTATTATATAGGTTATTATTTAAAAAAATGGCAAATGAAAAAAGAGAGGGAGAGAGCATATAGCAGCATCACACCCACTTTGCAGAGTAAAGGAAGTGTGCACAGTCAAGCTCTCTGGGGAAGGAGACCAGAATACCCTGTATACACACACTGACTGCCTTTTTGAAGTATTGTTCGGCAATGTATATCATGTCCTCTATTGCCTGTACTGCTTTGTTGTATGAACCACTACACACAAGAAGTTCCTGAAAAATAGTTATCTGAATCGGACAATTATTATTAAATTTTTTTTAAAATCTCCATCTTTCCCTGGTCACATACAGTAACCACCATTATGACAACACCTGCATGGGTCTAGTGCATCACAAGGAAATCAGCTTGGTTTGCCATGGAAACCATTAATAGCATGTTACGTCAACATTCTAAAGACAGATCGTCGGTGCTAGGCGTCTCGAATCAAGTATCTCAGAAACAGCCGCCCCTCCCGGGCTTTCACACATGACAGTGTCTAGAGTTTACCGAGAATGGTGCGGCAAACAAAAAACATCCGGTCAGCAGCAGTCCTGTAGGTGAAAACAGCTTGTTGATGAGAGAGGTCGAAGGAGAACGACAATAATCACGCAAGCTAACAGGCAGGCCACAAACAGAGAAATAACGGCGCAGTACAACAGTGGTGTGCAGAACGGCATCTCGGAACGCACAACTCGACCCTTGTCACAGATGGGCTATTGCAGCAGACGACCACACCGGGTTCCACTCCTATCAGATAAATCAAGAAGAAGCAGCTCCTGTGGGCACACGATTACGAACACTGGACAATTGAGGAGTGGAACATGACATTTAACATTTAACATTTAAGTCATTTAGCAGACGCTCTTATCCAGAGCGACTTACAAATTGGTGCATTCACCTTAAGATATCCAGCGAGTTCAGTTTACTTGAGTGGCCTGCGCAGGACCCTGACCTCAATAGAGCATCTTTGGGATGCGATGGAACGGGCTTGGGCAGTACAGAATGGAATGTACTGCTGTCCAATATGCAGCAACTGCGTGATGCCATCATGTCAGTATGGACCAATATCCCTATACCAAACCACACCCTCCCAGCCATCATCTGCTTGGTCCCTCTGGCCAAGACCAGGATCATGAAGCCTCAGTGGCCAGGCATGATGCCCTGAGCCGGGGTGAGCTGGAACATGCAGTGGCTGAAGCTATGGCCCCTTTGGGCCTGGAGGTCCTGGAGGTCGTAGTGGGAGAGCAACATGAGAACCCCCCGGAGCTCCAGCCTTGAAATCACCAGGGCCTGACTACGTCCTTGTTGTCCCTGTGGTGGTGCCAACATATGTGGAGTCAGCCACAGCAGCAACCCGACCAGGCAGTCCCCAGCCACTCACCAAAGGAGAACACCTCTATGGTTTCAAGAATCAGCCATTAGTCACCCAGGAGACTTTCAGCCAGAGGGCCAGCTCTCCAAGAAGAAGAGAAGATTGGAGGACTGTGACAGTTTTCTCATCCCTATGATGCCACCATGGGTTCCCTGTAAGAGAATGAGCCAGTGCCACCCATCAAGCACATCCTGAAAGAAACTCAAAAGGTGTTTTTTTACATTTTTTATCTTGTAATTTTCTTGCTTTTGTGTTATCTCTCCCATATGTACAAGTGTACTTGGGTGACTTGGAAAGTGCTTAAAATTAAACGTTTTATTTATATTTGTATTATTAGGTCAGATAAGGTCAGTGACAGTGTGATCGTCTCAAGTGTGACCGGGGTCAACCGGAAGAGGACACTGGAATCAGCCGTTTGACCAGGAAGTTCAGTGTCTGAAGGAACCAATCAGAAGAGACAGAGGGTCTGATCATCAACTGAACTGATGTCAACTGATCTCAACTAACCTTTCATTGCATGCTGTTGCATTTGTTTGTTTTTTTGCTTTAGCTTTTGTGGCATTTGAATGTGTTATAAAAATATATTATATCTATCGCATTATCCTCGTGTTCCCTACAGGCATTTTAGTAAGTAGCGAATTTTCGTTAATTCAAAATTGAATTTGAATACCATAGCTAAATACAAATTCATATGACTGACACCAAACACAAGAGAGTAGAATATCACATTTCAAAAACATCTCTGCTCTTGACTGAGAGGTTCCCAAACCAGAAGGCAATGTTGAATGTAAGAACACTTTCAATCTAGAAGTTGACTAGAGGGGTGAACCTACGCCAGGGGTTAGGTATCACCTCTACCTACTCCCAAAATAGCCATATTGTACTCATAGACCTCCATGAACACAATACACACACACCACACACGCTGTTAACAATAGTCTTCAATTATTACAAAGTTATACTGTATTTGTTACATAGTCTCGGCTGTTGTAGTACTGTATTTCACTGTTTTATTTAGATTTTTTAATATTTTTGTGACATATCTTTGGGACTGCCAATGTTCTTTCTGCCCAGTCTCAGATCAACATAGTGTTATAGTTTACTGTAGTGTTGTAGTGTTTTGCAGTATTATAGTGTTCTGTAGAATTGTAGTGGGCTGTAGTGTTATAGTGTACTGTAGTCTTGTAGTGTACTGTAGTCTTATACTGTACTGTAGTATTATAGTGTGCTATTGTGTAGTATTATAGTGTACTGTAGTATTATAGTGTACTATAGTGTAGTATTATAGTGTACTCTAGTATTATAGTGTACTGTAGTCTTGTTGTGTACTGCATTAGTATAGTGTACTGTAGTATTATAGTGTACTATAGTGTAGTATTGTAGTGTTCTGTAGTATTATAGGGTAGTGTAGTAGTATAGTGTACTGTAGTAGTATAGTGTACTACAGTGTACTATAGTGTAGTATTATAGTGTATTGTATTATTATAGTGTACTGTAGTATTATAGTGTATTGTAGCAGTATTCCCTCTCTGTCTGACTGCTTGTGAAGGAAATGCTCTTAACCCTACACTGTTATTGGATCTCCCTCAGCTGTGCCAATAGAGTGGGTCAGATAATTAATCAAGGGACTTGATAAATGCAGCCTCTGACTGGACAGCTCCCTACACACACACACACACACACACACACACACACACACACTGGTCAAGCCCAGCTGCTCGCAGGGCTCGCAGGCCAGGGTAGTCTGTTGTGATACTAAGCCTTTCAGCACAGATTAAACTCACACGCCGTATAATACACCCACAACAGCCTTCCCTGGGTTGTACATCTGTAACAGCTTTAGACTTTAGACTTTGGGAGAGAGAGAGAAAAAAAAGGGGACAAAATCTGTGAAAGCTGCCCTGCATTGATATTCGATTAGAGAGGGAGATAAGGAGTGGGGGAGGGGATAGAGCTGATAGCTACACAGTCCAGTTTAATCACTCATACTTCTGACTGGGACAGTTTTTTAAATGATTGTGACTTTTCTATTGCTGCATTAATATTCCTTCTTCATGATTAATTGATTTAATACATTAACAATTGATCCTTATTTCCCGTTTTATTCCATCTCAACTCATTAAGGGATTCACGATTCCATATGTTGGTTGTACTAGTAAGATCATACACGTTTTCTGTCCGAGGGAAAGACAAGTTGCTGCTATTCTATTGAGAAGAAGACCATCAGTGGAAGTTTTCAGACTTGTTTGCTTGTAAAATTCAGTTTGTGATCATGAGTTTGTTGTTGTGCACTTTTGGCAGTGCTAGTTGCTCGAGTTGGCATCGTCACATCAATTTACAATCTGGCCATTGTGGTTGAAAAGTGACGAAGATGGGTCAAGGACATAATTTAATCTTTGCAAATAAGCAGGGTTGTTGATACCCAAACTGAATGTGTAATGAGACATTTTGCTCATCTCATCACAGCATGCAAGCTATACTTTCTATATAAAACTGAATAGGCTAAGTAATTATAACATCTATTGAAAGTACATTTTCAACCTTCCTCTTATTAAATTGTGACACCAATGGAAAAAAGTGGGATATGTGATCGCTCAAATGTGGTTTGAAACAGTTCCGGACTGTTTCAAACGGGTTATTTATCAACTCCCTCAAGTCTGTGAGTCCATGAGAATGAGCATCTTTCACGGCTATGAAGAATGATTTAGTCCACTGACTATACAGTATTCCCCTCTCTTTCTCTCTTGCACACACCCACGTTAAGAAATGCACGTAGGCATGCACACACACACATGCACGTACACACACTCACTTGCCACCTTCCCACAAAGACAGGAAACTCTTTCTGTCATCTGGCATGTGTTCTTGTTCGACCACAATCTCTGTTCTGAGGTGAGAAGATAAGAGGCGAACCTGTGAAGAGATTAACCCTTTAAAGGCTGCATGTGAAACAGCTCAGGTTACAGTAAAGCTCACTGCGGAACTCTCATCTCTAAAAAAAATCTTTCTAAACTTCATGATCTTGCAAAAGCCTTCTTCTTTGATTAATTTATATGTGTTCGGTCCATATCCATGGGACAAAAAGTATAAATTAACAAGTGTATATAAATACTTTAAAGGTATAATGTTTGCGTAGACAAGCTAGCAAGTCACAAACTATATAAAGAACGTTTTAAGAGCTTTGCTGTTGCAACCAGTTTGATACAGTGATGTTAATACAATTAACTGTCTCTCTTATTTTCTCCCTTCCTTCCTGCCTCCCTTCTGCCTCTCATCTTTCAACAATAAAAAATCTCTACAAATGTCTTATTTTTTGCGCCCTGTATCATCTGACTTATGCCTTGCTGATAACAAGTGTTTTGTGGTAAGCTGGCCTAGCTCAATGTGATGTCTGAAACAGTAAACTGGATGAATTATCCACCCTGGTGTTCCCAGCACCAAATGAGAGACACACCTTGCCACTCGCTACCAATCAGGCACTTTGGTACCCCCACTTTACCATTGGAGCCTACAAGAGAGAGACAGAGTATAATATAGTGATGGATGGAGAGAGGAGGTAGAGCAGTCTGTCTGCCCACCACAGTGGCCCTCTCCAGCCTTCAGACTCTGGGGGTTTTATATCTGTGGGAAAGGCCAGGAGGTCACACAAATTTCGTCAGACCGACCAGTTTTTCTAAAGCAGATTTCAGCATATAATTTTTTTCAGCTTTGCCTTGTTTACTGTTATCTTCAAATCAAATCAAATGTTATTTGTCACGCGTCGAATACAACAGGTGTAGACCTTACCGTGAAATGCTTACTTACAAGCTCTTAACCAACAATGCAGTTCAAGAAGTAGAGTTAAGAAAATATTTACTAAATAAACTAAAGTAAGAAATAAAAACAAAATAAAAAGCAACACAAGAAAATTATATAACAGTAAAGAGGCTATATACAGGGTGTACTGGTACAGAGTCAATATGCGGGGGTACAGGTTAGTCAAGGTAATTTGTAAAGTGACTATGCATAGATAATAAACAGTGAGTAGCAGCAGTGTTATGGCTGGGTGGTAGAAGCTGTTAAGGAGCCTTTTGGACCTAGACTTGACGCTCCGGTACCGCTTGCCATGTGGTAACAGAGAGAACAGTCTATGACTTGGGTGACTGGATTCTTTTTTTGGCCCTTCCTCTGACACCGCCTAGTATATACAGTTGAAATCGGAAGTTTACATACACCTTAGCCAACTACATTTAAACTCAGTTTTTCACAATTCCTGACATTTAATCCTAGTAAAAAATCCCTGTTTTAGGTCAGTTAGGATCACCACTTTATTGAAAGAATGTGAAATGTCAGAATAATAGTAGAGAGAATGATTTATTTCAGCTTTAATTTATTTCATCACATTTCCAGTGGGTCAGAAGTTTACATACACTCAGTTAGTATTTGGTAGTATTGCCTTTAAATTGTTTAACTTGGGTCAAATGTTTCGGATAGCCTTCCACAAGCTTCCCACAATAAGTTGGGTGAATTTTGGCCCATTCCTCCTGACAGAGCTGGTGTAACTGAGTCAGGTTTCTGGGCCTCCTTGCTTGCACATGCTTTTTTAGTTCTGCCCACACATTTTCTATAGGATTGAGGTCAGGGCTTTGTGATGGCCACTCCAATACCTTGACTTTGTTGTCCTTAAACCATTTTGCCACAACTTTGGAAGTATGCTTGGGGTCATTGTCCATTTGGAAGACCCATTTGCGACCAAGCTTTAACTTCCTGACTGATGTCTTGAGACGTTGCTTCAATATATCCACATCATTTTCATCCCTCCTGATGCCATCTATTTTGTGAAGTGCACCAGTCCCTCCTGCAGCAAAGCACCCCCACAACATGATGCTGCCACCCCCGTGCTTCACGGTTGGGATGGTGTTCTTCGGCTTGCAAGCCTCCCCCTTTTTCCTCCAAACATAACGATGGTCATTATTGCCAAACAGTTCTATTTTTGTTTCATCAGACCAGAGGGCATTTCTCCAAAAAGTATGATCTTTGTCCCCATGTGCAGTTGCAAACCATAGTCTGTATTTTTTATGACGGTTTTGGAGCAGTGGCTTCTTCCTTGCTGAGCGGCCTTTCAGGTTATGTCGATATAGGACTCGTTTTACTCTGGATACAGATACTTTTGTACCCGTTTCCTCCAGCATCGTCAGAAGGTCCTTTGCTGTTGTTCTGGGATTGATTTACACTTTTCGCACCAAAGTATGTTCATCTCTAGAAGATGGAACGCGTCTCCTTCCTGAACGGTATGATGGCTGCGTGGTCCCATGGTGTTTATACTTGCGTGCTATTGTTTGTACAGATGAATATGGTGCCTTCAGGCATTTGGAAATTGCTCCCAAGGATGAACCAGACTTGTGGAGGTCTACAATTTTTTTTCTGACGTCTTGGCTGATTTCTTTTGATTTACCTATGATATCAAGCAAAGAGCCACTGATTTTGAAGGTAGGTCTTGAAATACATCCACAGGTACACCTCCAATTGACTCAAATGATGTCAATTAGCCTATCAGAAGCTTCTAAAGCCATGACATCATTTTCTGGAATTTTCCAAGCTGTTTAAAGGCACAGTCAACTTAGTGTATGTAAACTTCTGACCCACTGGTATTGTGATACAGTGAGTTATAAGTGAAATAATCTGTCTGTAAACAATTGTTGAAAAAATTACTTGTGTCATGCACAAAGTAGATGTCTTAACCGACTTGCCAAAACTATAGTTTGTTAACAAGAAATTTGTGGAGTGGTTGAAAAAAAACAAGTTTTATTGACTCCAACCTAAGTGTATGTAAACTTCCGACTTCAACTGTAGGACCTGGATGTGAGGAAGCTTGGCCCCAGTGATGTACTTGGCCGTATGCACTACCCTCTGTTGCACCTTACGGTTAGAATCCGAGCAGTTGCCATACCATGCGGTGATGCAACCGGTCAGGATGCTCTCGATGGTGCAGCTGTAGAACTTTTGGGATCTGGGACCCATTCCAAATCTTTTCAGTTTCCTGAGGGGGAAAATGTGTTGTCGTGCACTCTTCACAACTGTCGTGGTGTGTTTCGACCATGATAGTTTGTTGGTGATGTGGACACCAATGAACTTGAAACACTCGATCCGCTCCACTTCAGCCCCGTTGATGTTAATGGGGGCCTGTTCAGCCCTCTTTTTCCTATAGTTCACGATCCAGGTCTCTGACCTCCTCCCTATAGGTTGTCTCATCATTGTCTGTGATCAGGCTGTTGTGTTGTCAGCAAACTTAATGATAGTGTTGGAGTCGTGCTTGGCCATGCAGTTGTGGGTGAACAGGGAGTACAGGAGGGGACTAAGCACGCACCCCTGAGGGCCCCCAGTGTTGAGGATCAGCGTGGCAGATGTGTTGTTGCCTACCCTTACCACCTGGGGGTGGCCCATCAGGAAGTCCAGGATCCAGTTTCAGAGGGAGGTGTTAAGTCCCAGGGTCCTTAGCTTAGTGATGAGCTTTGTGGGCACTATGGTGTTGAATGCTGAGCTGTAGTCAATGAACAGCATTCTCACGTAGGTGTTCCTTTTGTCCAAGTGGGAAAGGGCAGTGTGGAGTGCGATTGAGATCTCATAATCTTTGGATCTGTTGGGGTGGTATGCAAATTGGAGTGGGTCTAGAGTTTCTGGCATGATGGTATTGATGTGAGCCATGACCAGCCTTTCAAAGCACTTCATGGTTACCGACGTCAGTTCTACGGGGCGGTAATAATTTAGGCAGGTTACCTTCGCTTTCTTGGGCACAGGGACTATGGTGGTCTGTTTGAAACATGTAGGTATTACAGACTTGGTCAGTGAAGGCACTTGCCAGTTGGTCCATGTATGCTTTGAGTACACGTCCTGGTAATCCGTCTGGCCCCTTCGGCTTTGCGAATGTTGACCTGTTTAAAGGTCTTGCTCACA
The DNA here is from genome assembly GCF_901001165.1 of Salmo trutta. Lineage (NCBI taxonomy): Eukaryota > Metazoa > Chordata > Actinopteri > Salmoniformes > Salmonidae > Salmo > Salmo trutta. Next base: position 14,077,156 of record NC_042966.1, read on the forward strand.
TCGGCTACGGAGAGCGTAATCACACAGTCTGGAACAGCTGGTGCTTTCATGCATGCTTCAGTGTTGCTTGCCTCGAAGCGAGCATAAAATGTAGTAGGAGCCGACGTAGTAGGATTCAATCTTAGTCCTGTATTGATGCTTTGCCTGTTTGATGGTTCGTCTGAGGGCATAGAGGGAGTTTTTATAAGTGTCCGGATTAGTGTCCCACTCCTTGAAAGCGGCAGCTCTAGCCTTTAGCTCGGTGCAGTTGTTGACTGTAATCCATGGCTTCTGGTTGGGATATGTACGTACGGTCACTGTGAGGACGACGTCATCGATGCACTTATTGATGAAGCTGGTGACTTAGGTGGTATACTCCTCAATGCCATTGGATGAATCCCGGAGCATATTTCAGTCTGTGCTAGTAAAACAGTCCTGTAGTGTAGCATCCCTATCATCTGACCACTTCAGTATTGAGCGAGTCACTGGTACTTCCTGCTTTAGGTTTTGCTGGTAAGCAGGAATCAGGAGGGTATAATTATGTTCAGATTTGACAAATGGAGGGCGAAGCTTTATATGCATCTCTGTGTGTGGAGTAAAGGTGGTCTAGAGTTTTATTCCCTCTGGTTGCACATGTGACATGCTGGTAGAAATTAGGTCAAATGGATTTAAGTTTGCCTGCATTAAAGTCCCCGGCCACTAGGAGCGCTGCTTCTGGATGAGCATTTTCTTGTTTGCTTATGGCCTTATACAGCTCATTGAGTGCGGTCTTAGTGCCAGCATCGTTTTGTGGTGATAAATAGACGGCTACGAATAATATAGATGAAAATGATCTTGGTAAATAGTGTGGTCTAGTATATTCTACCTCAGGCGAGCAATACCTTGAGACTTCTTTAATATTAGACATCGCGTACCAGCAGTTATTGACAAATAGACACACACCCCCACCCCTCGTCTTACCAGACGTAGCTGCTCTGTCCTGCCGATGCACGGAGAAGCCAGGCAGCTTTATATTATCTGTGTTGTCGTTCAGCCAATGTCCCATTGGTAGTATAGTCTTAATCGTAGATCGTCCAGTTTGGTTTCCTGTATTGATTGCACGTTGGCCAATAATACTGTCTTTTCTTCATGCTGATGACGGGGATTTGGGCCTTGTCTTGACAAAGCAGTATATCCTTCGCGTCGGACTCATTAAATAAAAAATCTTCGTCCAGCTCGAGGTGAGTAATCGCTGTTCTGATGTCTAGAAGCTATGTTCTGTCATAAGAGATGGTAGAAGCAACATTATGTACAAAATGAGTTGTGAAAACAATGTGAAAAAACGAAAATAGCACAGTTGGTTGGGAGCAGCCATCCCCTCCGGCGCCAGTGTGTGGCTCCTCTGTGGTCCAGGAAGAACATACAATCTCCATTCTTACCCAGATTATCTCCCAAACATCTCTGTCAGAACTGGAGGAGAGATGGTGGTGTGTAGGATTATATGAAGAGCCAGATCCCATGATTGCTCTATCACTGCCTCCATATAGGATAATGGACACATACAGTGCCTTCAGAAAGTATTCATACCCCTTGACATTTCCCACAATTTGTTGTGTTACAAAGTGTGATCAAAATTGATTGAATTGTATTTTTTTGTCAATGATCTACACAAAATAGTTCGTAATGTCAAAGTGGAAATAAAACAATTCTACTATTTGTAAAGAAAAAATTGAAAAATACAGTGCATTCGGAAAGTATTCAGACCTCTTGACTTTTTCCACATTTTGTTACGTTACAACCTTATTGTAAAATTGATGAAATCGTTTTTTCCCTTATCAATCTACACACATTACCCCATAATGACAAAGCAAAAACAGGTTTTTAAAAATGTTTGCTAATTAATAAAAAATAAAAAAAACTGAAAAATCACATTTACATATGTATTCAGACCCTTTACTCAGTACTTTGTTGAAGCACCTTGTGCAGCGATTACAGCCTCAGTCTTCTTGGGTATGACGCTACAAGCTTGGCACACCTGTATTTGGGGAGTTTCTCTCATTCCTCTCTACAGATCCTCTCAAGCTCTGTCAGGTTGGATGGGGTGTGTTGCTACACAGCTATTTTCAGGGCTCTCCAGAGATGTTCGATCGGGTTCAAGTCCGGGATCTTGCTGGGCCACTCAAGGACATTCAGAAACTTGTCCCAAAGCCACTCCTGCTTTGTTTTGGCTGTGTGCTTAGGGTTGTTGTCCTGTTGGAAGGTGAACCTTCGCCCCAGTCTGAGGTCCTGAGTGCTCTGCAGCAGGTTTTCATCAAGGATCTCTCTGTACTTTGCCCCGTTCATCTTTGCCTCAATCCTGACTTGTCTCCCAGTCCCTGCCACTGAAAGACATCCCCAACAGCATGATTCTGCCACCACCATGCTTCACCGTATGGATGGTGCCAGGTTTCCTCCAGACCTGACACTTGGCATTCAGGCCAAAGAGTTCAATCTTGATTTCATCATACAAGAGAATCTTGTTTCTCATGGTCTAAGAGACTTTAGGTGCCATTTAGCAAACTCCAAGTGGGCTGTCATGTGCCTTTTACTGAGGAGTGCCTTCCATCTGCCCACTACCATAAAGGCCTGATTGGTGGAGAGCTACAGAGATGGTTGTCCTTCTGAAAGGTTCTTCCATCTCAACAGAGGGACTCTGGAGCTCTCCCCCGATTGCTCAGTTTGGCCGGGCGACCAGCCAGCTCTAGGAAGAGTTTTGGTGGTTCCAAACTTCTTCCATTTAAGAATGATGGAGGACACTGTTCTTGGGGACCTTCAATGCTGCAGACATGTTTTGGTACCCTTCCCCAGATCTGTGCCTTGACACAATCCTGTCTCGGGGATCCACGGACAATTCCTTCGACCTCATGACTTGGTTTTTGCTCTGACATGTACTGTCAACTATGGGACCTTATATAGACAGGTGTGTGCCTTTCCAAGTCATTTCCAATCAATTGAATTTACCACAGGTTGGACTCCAATCAAGTTGTAGAAACAGGATGATCAATGGAAACAGGATGCACCTGAGCTCAATATCGAGTCTCAAAGGGTCTGAATACTTATGTAAATAAGGTATTTCTGTTTTTTATTTGTAATAAATGTGCAAAAAAATATGTTTTACTACATTTTAGAATAAGGCTGTAACGTAACAAAATGTGGAAAAAGTCAAAGGGTCTGAATACTTTCCGAAGGCACTGTAAAACACTAATATATCTTGATTTAATAAGTATTCAAGCCCCTGAGTCAATACATGGTAGAATCACCTTTGGCAGTCTTTCTGGGTATGTCTATGGGTAAGCCTCGAACAGCTTTCCACACCTGGATTGTGTAACATTTGCACATTATTCTTTTCAAAATTCTTCAAGCTCTGTCAAATGAGTTGTTGATCTTTGCTAGACACCCATCTTCCCATAGATTTTCATTAGATGTAAGTCAAAAGTGTGACTTTAACACTTTCATTCACTAAACATTCACTGTCTTCTTGGTAATCAACTCCAGTGTAGATTTGGCCTTGTGTTTTAGGTTATTGTCCTGCTGAAAGGTGAATTCATCTCCCAGTGTCTGGTGGAAAGGAGACTGAACAAGATTTCCCTCTAGGATTTTACATGTGCTTAGCTCCATTCTGGGGTTTTCCTTAACGATTACAAGCAAACCCATATCATGATGCAGCCACCGCTGTGCTTGAAAATATGGAGAGTGGTACTCAGTAATGTGTTGTATTGGATTTGCACCAAGCATAGCACTTCGTTCTTTTCACTCTGTCAATTAGGTTAGTGTTGTGGAGTAACTACAATGTTGTTGATCCATCCTCAGTTTTTTCCTATCACAGCCATTAAACTCTGTAACTGTTTTAAAGTCACCATTGGCATCATGGCGAAATCCCCTGAGGACACGTATCGTTGTAGTGACTGGGTGTATTGATACACCATCCAAAGTCTAATTAATAACTTCACCATGCTCAAAGGGATATTCAATGTCTGCTTTTTTATTTATACCCATCTACCAATAGGTGCCCTTCTTTGCAAGGCATTGGAAAGCCTCCCTGGTCTTTGTGGTTGAATCTGTGTTTGAAATTCGTTTGAAATTCACTGCTCGACTGAGGGACCTTACAGATAATTGTATGCGTGGGGTACAGAGATGAGATAGTCATTCAAATATCACGTTAAACACTATTATTGCACGCAGAGTGAGTCCATGCAACTTATTATGTGGCTTGTTAAGTACATTTTTATTCCTGAACTTATTTAGGCCTGCCATAGCAAAGTGGTTGAATACTTATTGACTCAAGACATTTCAGCTTTAATGTTGTATTAATTTGTAACATTTTTGAAAAACATAATTCCACTTCAAGATAATGGGGTATAGTATATAGGCCAGTGACAAAAAATCTCAATTGCATCTATTCTAAATTCAGGCTGTAACACAACAAAATGTGGAAAAAGTCAAGGGGTGTTAATACATTCTTTGTGGTTGTAACAAAAATATATCATATATGTTTCATATGAGAAAAGCCTCTACTGTTTCCCTCTGATGGTGTCGGCGTCGTAATGATGGGATAAAGAGGGACTCTTGGTCACTTGATCTCACGGCCTTCATAGCGAAAAGGGAAAAGGTGTTGGGTTTCATAAGACAGGAAAAGAAAAACATGGCTTTTAGCAGACTGGAAATCTCATTAGCAATGAGATAAGTCCGGAATAACAATGTGGTTGACATGTGGTAACATGGAAGGAGAGAGAATCAAAGAGCGGAGCCCCCTCACTCCATATGGCTGACTTTCTTGTCATCATGAAGTATTCAAGGTTTTGATGTGAGGTCCCCTGAGGGGACACTCTCCTAACACACTCTCCTTTGAAATCAGCATTAATACCCAGAAAATTAATTATCCTGTGGAGGAATCTAGATTCTCAACTTTCCCTTTCCCTCCATCCATGTAATAGGGGAAAGTGTGAGGGGGTTGGAAATACTGCAGGAGGGTTGGAGAGGGAGATTGAAAAAGGAGAACGCCGGGATATTGTTTACCTAGCTGAAATGAAAGCCATTTGAAAATAACTGAGGTTTGGTACAAATATGAGGCTTACAAGGGCTAACTTTGATCACACATGAGACCTCTGGGCTGACTTCCTCCTTGTGCTCTTGTCCTGTGTGTCGAGGGCTGGTGGGGGCTGCTGGGGGCTGGTCCGAAGCCCCTGAAGGCTTTAGGCAAACACCAGCCATTGAGGAGGGAGAGCTGAGATGGGGAGATGAACTGTGCTTGGCCTTGTTCTACCCAGGGCTCGTGAGAAAACGAGCAAAGCATCTCCTTTATCTGTTCCACACATGTTCCCCATCCTCATCTCCACTGCAACCAAATGCTATCCCTCTCCTCCACCCCCAGCAGTTCATCCAAGTGTCCTCTCCAATATCCACAACACCTGATGGAGGAGTGAGAGTAACCTGAAGACAAGAGTTGATTTTGGGGGGGATGGGTGGAGGAGTGGAGACGGGGGATGCAGTGGGAGTGATGCAGACATGGATTAGGGAAGTTAAACTGCAGAGGCGGGGGGTTAGCTTACTCTGAAAGCTTGATACAGTGATTCTTTTCGTAATTTAGACAATGATCTCCATTTTTTGGTTTCAGAACAATGCTACACTTATTCGGGGTTTGTACGAGGAGACATTGGGTAGAGGCGGATTGGGACTCTTCTTTGAGATTCTCTCTGTAACTGAACAGTAGGGAGGAGTCCTTCCCTCGGGACTCCTGGATTGGGACCACTGGTCACGTGACTCCACACACCCCAAGCCCCCATGCTCCCTCATTTCCCTTACCCATTCTTTTGTAGAGGGGATTGGGGTTAGTGACGGTCCCCACAACGTCACTACTAGGATTGTTTATCCTCCTCTGACCACTCCGTGCTAACTCAACAGCCGAGAGTAGAGAGTGGTTCGCATACGAGGGCAGAGGGCTAAATGCATACATTGTTCCCCTCTTGTCCCCGGGCCTGAGCGGGCCGTCTGTTCTCAGACCTGCAGTAATGGAGTGGAGTGACTTCTAGTCTGACTGGGACTTCTCTTTGTGACCATATAAAGACATCCTTTTCCCTAAGTGACTCGATTATCAGCGGTATGCTTTAACATAACAGAGAGGGAACTCCAAGAAATGTCAAGTTTGGAGAAACCTCTAAACACATGCCCAGAGCACTCTGTGTCGTTGTTTTTATGTAACAGTTGACCACAGTGTGGAACTGGAACACAGGACCTCTACATACGCCAGTCTGAGATGACATGGTGCCTTCAACCAGGGCAGGCGACTGTGGTCATCTCACGCCAGAAGACCAGATGGAGTTTAATAGGCTGGTTGTAAAGATACTTATTACTCTGTTGTTGGGCTAAAATGCTTTATCTCCACCGCTGTGGGTTATCTGATCTCAATCCGGTTTATTGTGCTAAAGACAGTTTAAGCTGGGGTTTGGCATCTCTGATGAAAACCTTTTAACTATTTTCGTTCTCACTGAGTCCAAACCAGCTCTTTCATTATTAACCAACCAGACTTGTCAATGTGATTTAAGATATGGGACTGCAACATCCATGTGATTGCTTTTTATTAATGTGTGTGTGTGTGTTTGTGTGTGTTTTTTTATTACTGTCCTTTTGGGGACCAGAAAAAAACATTTAGCCGGCCACCACAGGAAAAAATACTATTTTAGGCTTAGGGGTTAGGTTTAGGGTTAGGGTTACAATTAGGGTTGGAATTAGGGTTAGGGGTTTGGGGCTAGGTTAAGGGTTAGGGTTAAGTTTAGGGTTAGGGTTAGGGTTAGGGTTAGGGTTAGGGGTTTGGGGCTAGGTTAAGGGTTAGGGTTAAGTTTAGGGTTAGTGAAAATAGGAGTTTGAATGGAAATCAGTGGTTTGGTCTCCACAAGGATAGTAAAACCAATGTGTGGTTAGGGTTAACCCTAACTCAGGACATACAGTGCCTTCAGAAAGTATTCACACCCCTTGAATATTTCCAAATGTTGTTGTGTTGCAGCCTGAATATAAAACTGATTAAATGTAGATTTTTGTGTCACTGGCCTACCCACAATACCCCATAATCTCAAAGTGGAATTATATTTTTTATTTTTTTACAAATGAATTAAAAATGAAAAGCTGAAGTGTCTTGGGTCAATAAGTATTCAACCCCTTTGTTATGGCAAGCCTAAATAATTTCAAGAGTACAAATGGTGCTTTAATAAGTCACACAATAAGTTGCAATAGTAGTGTTTAACATTATTTTTTATGATTATCTGTAAGGTCCCAAAGTCGAGCAGTGAATTTCAAACACAGATTCAACCGCAAAGACCAGGGAGGTTTTCCAATGCCTCACAAAGAAGGGCCCCTAAATGGTGATGGGAAGAAGAAAGAAAAAAAGCAGATATTGAATATTCCTCTGAGCATGGTGAAGTTATTAATTACACTTTGGATGGTGTATCAATACACCCTGTCACTACAAAGATACAGGCTTTCTTCCATACTTAGTTGCCGAAGAGAAAGGAAACCACTCAGCTATTTCACCATGAGGCCAATGGTGACTTTAAAACAGTTACAGAGTTTAATGGCTGTGATAGGAAAAAACTGAGGATTGATCAACAACATCGTAGTTACTCCACAATACTAACCTAATTGACATAGGAAGCCTGTACAGAATAAAAATATTTCAAAACTTGCGTCCTTATAGCAACAAGGCACTAAAGTAATACTGATCAAAATGTTGCAAAGCAATTCACTTTTGTCCTGAATACAAAGTGTTATGTTTGGGGCAAATCCAATGAAACCTGGTTCAGTCTGCTTCCACCAGACACTGAGCGATTAATTCACCTTTCAGTAGGACAATTATCTAAATCACAAGGCCAGATCTACACTGGAGTTGCTTACCAAGAGACAATGAATGTTCCTGAGTGTCCGAGTTACAGTTTTGACTTAAATCTACTTGAAAATCTATGGCAAGACCTGAAAAGGGTTGTCTAGCAATGATCAACAACCAACTTGACAGAGCTTGAAGAATTTTGAAAAGAATAATGGGCAAATATTGCACAATCCAGGCATGGAAAGCTCTTAGAGACTTACCCAGAAAGACTCACACCTGTAAATGCTGCCAAAGGTGCTTATACAAAGTATTGACTCAGGGGTGTGAATACATATACATACTGAACAAAAATATAAATGCAACATGCAACAATTTCAAATATTTTGCTGAGTTACAGTTCATATAAGGAAATCAATCGATTTCCTGCAGGTAAGGAAGCCGGATGTGGAGGTCCTGGGCTTGCGTGGTTACACGTGGTCTGCAGTTGTGAGGCAGGTTGGACGTACTGCCAAGTTCTCTAAAACGACAATGGAAACCGCTAATGTTAGAGAAATAAACATTCAATTCTCTGATAACAGCTCTGGTGGACATTCCTACAGTCAGCATGCCAATTGTACACTCCCTCAAAACTTGAGACATCTGTGGCATTGTGTTGTGTGACAAAACTGCACATTTTAGAGTGGTCTTTTATTGTCCCCAGCACAAGGTGCACCTGTGTAAGGATCATGCTGTTTAATCAGCTTCTTGAAATGCCACACCTGTCAGGTGGATGGATTATATTGACAAAGCATAAAATGCTCACTAACAGGGATGTAAACAAACTTGTGCAAAACATTTGAGAGAAATAAGATTTTTGTGAGTATGGAAAATGTTTGTGATCTTTTATTTCAGCTCAGGAAACATGGGACCAGCACTTTACATGTTGCGTTTATATTTTTATTCAGTATATATAAATTATATAAATAGTTCTGTATTTATTTTTCATTACATTTGGAACTATTTATAAAAACATGTTTCACTGTCATTATGGGGTATTTTGTGTAGATGGGTAAGAAAAAATATATTTTGAATTCAGGCTGGAACACAACAACATTTGGAATAAGTCAAGGGGTGTGAATAATTTCTGAAGGCACTGTACATAGCTATATCCCCTGTGCTTAGTCCTAATGCATTTAATTCTGCTCCAGAAACCCATCCCTATATAGACCTACATGTACATATCCCACTGTGCAAAATATGGTTGAATTAACGTTGTTTACACGTCATTTCAACCCAAAACATTCTACGTGATGACGTTGGATCAACGTGGACAACTGATTGGATTTGTCATCAACGTAAGGACATTGTATTTTTTTTCACCCAACTTGACATGGTGACATGTTTTGTTGATTTCACGTTGAATTCACATTAGTTGACAACTCAACCAAATTTAAATCCAAACTTTACGTTGAAATTACATCTGTTCCCAGTGGGATTTGGCTATAGAGTCCTGAGTGATCAATCCAGATTTGTAATACCATGCACTTAGTTGTGTTATGTCAGAAAGCCCGAGTAATCAGGACATAGTGAAAGGGAATTCTGTGGCAGAATGAAAACGCTGGCCCCGCTGTAACACATATGGGTTTGACAAAAGAGAATAGGGGCCAATATATAGCAGGCCCTTTGGCATGGCTGTGACCTTGTGAAGAGATAATGGCTCCTGAATAAGGAGGGGAGGCAGTACTGATGGAATGGGGACTTAAGGGAAAGAGGGGAGAAGACCGGGTAAGGGACCTTGACTCTTGACCACGAGGCAGATTATTCTGGCCTGGCCTCACACACAGACACATATTCATTGTTAAAATGGCCAGCCCGTCTTCTTCTGAGGCAACTTGTCTTGATTCTCAAGTCTCAGCCCTTTAGCTGTAACTAAATAGAACGTTAACTTCAAAAGAAAGTGGCCTTTGTTTGTTGCCTTATAATCTATTATAATGAAGTGGGCCACCAAAGACATTCACGGATATGATTATTACTTCGTTTTTTTTTTACCAACTTAAAATAAATAAACAGCTTTTAAATCCATGATGAGTGGTGACATAGGGCAGGCTATCTCATATGTACAGGGTTTCTGTGTGGGTTCACAGGTTTATTGGTGAAGGTGTTGTGTGCACTCTTCTGGGTGGATGGCTCTCATCTATGTATGTCTGTTCAGGGCCAGGGGCCAGCCTGAGTGCACCATTGGGCAGTCATATATAGAAGGCTTTTATTTGGGTGTGCTGAGTGATCAGATGATGACCCAGAGTCAAATAGAGGTCCATAAATGTCCATTTTCATTAGGAGTATGTGAACCTTGAGTCCTTGACATTCTTGGAACGTTAACTATTGTTAGGTAGAGATGTCAAACGCATGACCTCTTGACAGTGTTGCCCTTGATGCGATGGGCCTTTTTTTTACTTCATCACTTAGGGTGGTTTACTCGAAAATGTGTAAAGAAGCTGTAAAATGGACAGCTGCAGATCTTAGATCTTCTGAGGGACATTTTTTATTTCCTTCGTGTTTGGCTCTCCCTCATAAGAACTTAAGACAATGAGGTTGTTTTGCGAAAACCTCAAGAGGTTTCTGTAAGAATCCTGTTGGTCTTGTTTTGTGAATGGTCTCTGTTGCACACTTAGTCGCAAAATTGCAACACACACACACACAAACCGTTTTTCTAAACTGTGGTGTGGTTTCTGAACTTTGAGCCCCACATCTGGAGGAGGGAGATGGGTGGTATTCCCAGAGGGGTGCTGGGTTGGAAGTTCACTGGGTTTGGAGTTCACTCAGTTCAGCCACAGTCGAAAGGGCATCTTGTGTTACTGAGTTTTGCTCATCAAACCAAGATCAAATCAAATCAAATGTTATTAGTCACATACACATGGTTAGCAGATGTTAATGCAAGTGTAGCGAAATGCTGATGCTTCTTGTTTTCCGACAGTGCAGTAATATCTAACAATTAATCTAACAATTTCCCAACTACCTAATACACATAAATCTAAAGGGGTGAATGAGAATATATACATATAAATATATGGATGAGAGATGGCCTAGTGGCATAGGCAAGGTGCAATAGATGGTATAAAATACAGTATATACATATGATATGAGTAATGTAAGATATGTAAACATTATTAAAGTGGCATTATTTAAAGTGGCATTGCTTAAAGTGACTAGTGATCCATTTATTAAAGTGGCCAGTGATTGGGTTTCAATGTAGGCAGAAGCCTCTCTGAGTTAGTGATTGCTGTTTAGCAGTCTGATGGCCTTGAGATAGAAGCTGTTTTTCAGTCTCTCGGTCCCAGCTTTGATGCACCTGTACTGACCTCGCCTTCTGGATGGTAGCGATCTGAACAGGCAGTGGCTCGGGTGGTTGTTGTCCTTGATGATCTTTTTGGCCTTCCTGTGACATCGGGTGCTGTAGGTGTCATGGAGGGCAGGTAGTTTGCCCCCGGTAATGCGTTGGGCAGACCGCACCACCCTCTGGAGAGCCTTGCGGATGCTGGCGGTGCAGTTGCCATACCAGGCTGGGATACAGCCCGACAGGATGCTCTCGATTGTGCATCTGTAAAAGTTTGTGAGGGTTTTGGGTGACAAGCCAAAACACTGACAGGCACTGTTACACCTTCTTCACCACACTATCTGTGTGGGTGGACCATTTCAGTTTGTCTGTGATGTGTACGCAGAGGAACTTAAAACTTTCCACCTTCTCCACTGCTGTCCCTTCGATGTGGATAGGGGGGTGCTCCCTCTGCTGTTTCCTGAAGTCCACAATCATCTTCTTTGTTTTGTTGATGTTGAGAGAGAGGTTGTTTTCCTGACACCACACTCCCAGTGCCCTCACCTCCTCCCTGTAGGCTGTCTCGTCGCTGTTGGTAATCAAGCCCACTACTGTTGTGTCGTCTGCAAACTTGATGATTGAGTTGGAGGCGTGCATGGCCACGCGGTCGTGGGTGAACAGGGAGTACAGGAGGGGTCTGAGCACGCACCCCTGTGGGGCCCCAGTGTTGAGGGTCAGCGAAGTGGAGATGTTGTTTCTTACCTTCACCACCTGGGGGCGGCCCGTCAGAAAGTCCAGGATCCAATTGCACTGGGCGGGGTTGAGACCCAGGGCCTCCAGCTTGATGATGAGCTTGGAGGTATGGTGTTCAATGCTGAGCTGTAGTCAATGAACAGCATTCTTACATAGGTATTCCTCTTGTCCAGATGGGATAGGGCAGTATGCAAACTGAAGTGGGTCTAGGGTGGCCGGTAAAGTGGAGGTGATATGATCCTTGACTAGTCTGTCAAAGCACTTCATGATGACAGAAGTGAGTGCTACGGGGCGGTAGTCATTTAGTTCAGTTATCTTTGCCTTCTTGGGTACAGGAACAATGGTGGCCATCTTGAAGCATGTGGGAACAGCAGACTGGGATAGGGAGCGATTGAATATGTCCATAAACACACCAGCCAGCTGATCTGCGCATGCTCTGAGGACGCGGCTAGGGATACCGTCTGGGCCAGCAGCCTTGTGAGGGTTAACATGTTTAAATGTTTTTCTTCATGTCGGCCACAGAGAAGGAGGGGGGGGGGGGGCAGTCCTTGTTAGCGGGCCACGATGGTGGCACTGTATTATCCTCAAAGAGGGCAAAGGAGGTGTTTAGTTTTTCTGGAAGCGTGACATCGGTATCCATGACGTGGCTGGTTTTCTTTTTGTAGTACTTAATTTCCTGTAGACCCTGCCACATACGTCTTGTGTCTGAGCTGTTGAATTACGACTCTGTTTTGTCCCTGTACCGGCATTTCGCTTGTTTGATTGACTTGCAGACGGAATAACTACACTGTTTATATTCAGCCATATTCCCAGACCTCTTTGCATGGTTACAAGCGGTGGTTTGCGCTTTCAGTTTTGCGCGAATGCCACCGTCCATCCACGGTTTCTGGTTAGGGTAGGTTTTAATAGTCACAGTGGGTACAACATCTCCAATTAACTTCTTTATAAACTCACTCACCAAGTCAGTGTATAGATCGATGTTGTTTTCTGAGGCTGACAGGACCATATCCCAGTCTGCGTGATCAAAACAATGTTCAAGCATGGAGTCCAATTGGTCAGACCAGCTTTGAATGGTTCTGGTTACATCCTGTTTGAGTTTCTGCCTATAAGACGATAGGAGCAAGATGGCGTTGTGGTCGGATTTACCGAAGGGAGGCCGGGGGAGGGCTTTGTATACATCGGGGAAGTTAGAGTAGCAATGATCGAGTGTATTACCCCTGCGCGTGGTGCAATGAATATGCTGGTAGAATTTAGGTAGCCTTGTCCTCAAATTTGCTTAAAATCCCCAGCTACAATAAATGCAGCCTAAGGATATATGGTTTCCAGTTTACATAGAGTCCAGTGAAGTTCCTTGAGGGCCATCTTAGTGTCTGCTTGAGGGGAAATGTACACAGCTGTGACAATAACTCACGAGAATTCTCTTGGGAGGTAATATGGCTGGCATTTGATTGTAAGGAATTCTAGGTCGGGTGAGCAGAAGGACTTGAGTTCCTGTATCTTGTTATGATTACACCATGAGTCGTTAATCATGAAGCATAAACTCTCGCCCTTCCTCTTCCCAGAGAGGTGTTTATCTCTGTCGGCGCGATGCATGGAGAAGCCCGGTGGCTGAACCGATTCCGACAACACATCCCGAGAGAGCCATGTTTCCGTGAAACAGAGAACGTTACAATCTCTGATGTCTCTCTGGAAGGCAACCCTTGCTCGAATTTCATCTACCTTGTTGTCAAGAGACTGGACATTGGCGAGTAGTATACTCGGGAGCGGAGCCTGACCAAGAGGCCGCTCCAACTGCCCCTTCTGCGGCGCCGTTGTTTTGGGTCAGCTTCTGGGATTAGATCCATTGTCCTGGGTGGAGGTCCAAGCAGAGGATCCGCTTCGGGAAAGTTGTATTCGTGGTCGTAATGTTGGTAAGTTGACGTCGCTCTTATATCCAATAGTTCTTCCCGGCTGTTTGTAATTTCCTGGGGTAACAATGTAAGAAAAAATACATAAAAAAAACGAAATACTGCACAGTTTTCTAAGGACTCGAAGCATGGCGACCAGCTCTGTCGGTGCCATCTTGCACGCCAAAGAACTAGCTGATTGTCTGAGACACTCAGCCCCAGCCTTATGATTTATTGAGCTCTCTCTAACACCCAGCCTTTCATACCCAAACAACAATGGTGACCCACAAAGCTCAAAAGTCACAGGCAGTATTTCAGTAGATACAAGGTATATTACCCGCTACGAGAGGGGTTGCCTGGGCTGGACTGACAACTTGGTGAAGAAGTGTGAAACATCCAGGCTCTTGAGTGACCTCAGCCCCTATCTGAAAAACCAGAGCACAACCATCCAGGTTTCTCTAGCGTATGTCCACATGCTATTGAAACTGCATGCTTTTGATTAGCCGTCATGTTTAAAACACAGCAACACACACTCGCCCTTCTGCCCATATTTATACTTGCATCATCCCCCGCGAAGAGGGTCAGTGGCAACAGTGAATTTCCAAATGGACTCCATGTGTGTCTCCTCTGGACACTGAGTAACACAGACATACACAACGAACTAGAGGAGCAATGTTGCTGGCCCACGCCGACCTGCAACCGACCTGCAACTGACCTGCCTGACAGAAGAAAATACTTGCTTTTCTTACAGCAAACAGGGAGCAATTCCTTCCAACTTTAACTGATACTGTGCCTAAATGACTGACTGAAGTGAACAGGAAAAGAACAATAGACAGAGCTCTGTATGATAGAGCAGAGGATAGGAAGCCACGGGAAGACAGAGGCCATCTTATTCCATGCCTCTTGATGATATCATCTCATTATCTAATAAGTGAAGACCTCTATTGGCTAATCTATTTATCTGATTAATCATGTTTGGCCTATGTGTTCACGGTAGCTACAACATACATGTCTACAATGACGGATCTACAGTAGAAATCACTGTCATGTGTCTCATAATTCTCACTGGCATAATTTAATGTTAGGAAAAACCTACCTCCTTTACTGTACGCCGAATGTTTGATATTTCTCTTATGGGGAGAGTTATCACTGGTCTCTCTTTTACATTGAGGATGACAACACACTGGTTCTTAGATGTGTAATCCCCACTTGTACTGATAAAAGGCACATTATTTCCAATGAGATATTGGGAGAGAGTTTGTTTTATGGCTGCCATCCCATCTTCCATTGGAACATCATGTCCTCCTCACTCCCACATATGTCAGAGGCACAGAGCGCTAGCCTCTAATCCCGAATAACTCATTTGGCAGCTCGACATCATTTCAATCTTCCTCTGACCCTATAGGATTAATGTCAAAGTGCTTAACCATGTAGTGTAGTAACTACATAAACAGAACACAAAGCAGGGAAATGCAGGAGCGGGAAGTAGCTTAAGGGGTATTAACATTTAGCATCACACAGGGTGCTGTAATAGGCACATTTGCAGAGGTTGTAGTAGTGCAGTGTCAACACATGGAGTGCAACCCCCCTCATCTCATTTCCTTTCTCACAATCCTTCTGGTTTGGATCAGGAGCTCCAGTAGAGAGTGGGAAGCCATTTTGGGGCAGATGTCTAGTCAGTTTCCAATGTGCCAGTGATAAAACAAAACCATCTCACAGCAGTGGGGCCTGATGATACACAAAACGGTACATGAAGCAGACGTGTCCATTTTGTGTCAACCTGGGACACAGGGTTGAACAATGAGCCGGGCTTGTCCCAAATACAGTGTATTCGGAACATTTTCAGACCCCTTGACTTTTTACACATTTTGTTACGTTACAGCCTTATTCTAAAATGTATTAAATAATTGTTTTTCCTCATCAATCTACACACAATACCCCATAATGACATAGCGAAAACAGGTTTGTATAAATTTATAAAAACAGAAATACCTTATTTACCTAAGTATTCAGACCCTTTGCTATGAGACTTGAAATTGAGCTCAGGTGATCTATTGATCATCCTTGAGATGTTTCTACAACTTGACTGGAGTCCACCTGTGGTAAATTCAACTGATTGGACATGATTTGTTAAGGCACACATCTGTCTATATAAGGTCCCACAGTTGACAGTGCATGTCAGAGCAAAAACTAAGCTATGAGGTCGAAGGAATTGTCCTTAGAGCTCCGAGACAGGATTGTGTCAAGGTACAGATTTGGGTACCAAAACATGTCTGCAGCATTGAAGGTCCCCAGTGGCCACCATCATTCTTAAATAGAATAGGTTTGGAACCACCAAGACTCTTCCTAGTACTCGCCTCCCGGCCAAACTGAGCAATCGGGGTAGAAGGGCCTTGGTCAGGGAGGTGACCAAGAACACGATGATGGTCACTCTGACAAAGCAGAGTTCCTCTGTGGAGATGGGACAACCTTCCAGAAGGACAACCATCTCTGCACCAATCAGGCCTTTATGGTAGAGTGGCCAGACGGAAGACACTCCTCAGTAATAGGCATATGACAGCCCGATTGGAGTTGGCCAAGATGTACCTAAAGGACTCTGACCATGAGAAACAAGATTCTCTGGTCTGATGAAACCAAGATTCAACTCTTTGGCCTGAATGCCAAACGTCATGTCTGGAGGAAACCTGGCACCATCATGGCAGCATCATACGGTAGGGATGTTTTTCAGTGGCAGGGACTGGGAGACTAGTCAGGATCGAGGGAAAGATGAACGGAGCGAAGAACAGAGAGATCCTTGATGAAAACCTGCTGCAGAGCGCTCAGAACTTCAGACTGGGGCAAAGGTTCACCTTTCAACAGGACAACAACCCTAAGCACACAGCCAAGACAACGCAGGAGTGGCTTCGGGACAAGTCTCTGAATGTCCTTGAGTGGCCCAGCTAGAACCCAGACTTGAACCCGATCGAACATCTCTGGAGAGATCTGAAAATAGCTGTGCAGCGACGCTCCCCATCCAACCTGACAGAGCTTGAGAGGATCTGCAGAGAAGAATGGTAGAAACTCCCCAAATATAGGTGTGCCAAGCTTGTAGCATCATACCCAAGAAGACTCGAGGCTGTAATCTCTGCCAAAGGTGCTTCAACAATGTAAAGGCTCTGAATACTTAGGTAAATGTGATATTTAGTTTTTTAAAAATTAATACATTTGCAAAAGAATTTACAAACATGTTTTTGTTTTCTCATTATGGGGTTTTGTGTGTAGATTGATGAGGGAAAAAAACAATTTAATGCATTTTAGAATAAGGCTGTAACGTAACAAAATGTGGAAAAAGTCAAGGTGTCTGAATACTTTCCGAAGGCACTGTACCCGTGCTGTTGACCAATTTTCAGAGTGCTGAGATGAAGGTAATGCCTAGAGGAACAGGGGCCAGAAATATCTGACAGCTGTTCCAAGCCTGTAATTGTTCTTTAATCTGCCTGGTTATGATGCATAGCTCTCCCCGGGCTTTAAACAAATGACATGGCTGCTTTTCCAGGCTACACAATCATCCTGGTACACTCCCCCAGATAAATAAATAATGGAAATTAATGTACACTGGCTGAGGCTACGGTACAACTGCTTGATTGCTCTCTCTCTCTTCTCTGTATTTCTTTTTTTGACAGTGTTTTGGCCCCGTGAAAATAGTATTTTCCACGAGCTGTCAGAAGACAGGTTCCTACATATTTGATAACTTACAGGACCCGGTTTTTCAGCCCCTTGTTTAATTTCCACTTCCTGCTTTATTCTTGGCTTAATCCAAACGCAAGACAGCTGTGCAGTGAGGCGGCAGGGGGAGGGTAGGGGAAGGGAGAGAGGAGGGAAGAGGGGGCGAGGAGGGCCGTCATGGGGGACGCTGGGCCGAGGAGCACGCTTCAACTGCTTTAACAGATTGTGGGAACCAGGGAGTCGTAGTGAGAAGAGCAGCACTCACAGTGCAAGTGCTAGAGAACCGTGCACGCCATGCTACTGATACAGGCCCTGCCGCAAACACTCACCAGGTTAGAGCTAAGGGCCCAAGGGTTTTGTACTGCTCACTCACCATATGTAGGCTGGCTGAATAGCCCACAAGGCTTTTTCACTGGAGTCTGAGGGGTCCATCTGGGCTACAGTGGTCTTAAAGATTTAGGGGACACTGATGTTAAATCATTTTGTGATCTAAAAGCAATACAGTATTTATATTTTAGATGTTATCTGCCATTTCGCAATGTAGGAGTGAACTGATATGTCTCATTTCACATAGACTTATCTATATTTTGAGACAATGTTTTATTAGTTTGAGTGGATAGATGATCTTGACTCAAAACAATTCAATTGGTTGAGAATAATACAAAACCTTCTCCATGCTGTGAATGTTTCCCTGCTAACGTCAATGTTCTCGCAGGGAATTCTCAGCCAATGACACAGAAACCAGTAGAGGGAAAATATATTACCAGGGACATAGGTCTTAAAGGCAGGGAGAACAATTGACTCATTGAAAACTTCAGCGACTAACACATTTCTGCTTGAAATACGAGCCTCCTGTCTGTTCCTATCTGCTCCGTCTCTCACAGAGCTTTTGATCCACTGCACTGCCAAGGTCATACGCATGTAGAAAAAGAACGATAGAGAGTGGGGGGAGGGGGGAAACGAGAAAAACACTGCCACACAAGTTTCCCCCTTTTCCCTATTCATGTTTTCTATTCATAGCATACCTTCATAGAAACAAACCAAGATAAATGGTCTCTTGCCGAGAAGTTAAAAGGACTGCTGTAGGACTCCCCAGAGGGAAGCTTCTGTGGAAAGTCTAGGATCCTCCTACCCTCCATTGGCTGCAGCCGTACCCATTACCCTCTTCAGCTTCTTCCTCAGGTTACTGGGGCTGCTATGGCTGGGGCAGGACCTGGTAGAGTTTTGGCCAGACAGGACTATCTCTCAGGGGCAGCACTAAGGGGCCTCCTCAGACCTCGGGGTCCCATCACACTGATATATGGCCTACAGAGGAATCCAGCCCACTGGGCCCTGGCCTGGCCTACAGCAGATGTTCCTGTTCTGGATAGAGACTCCTGAGCTCACAGCTCCTGGGCCACTAGAGGTCTGTATGGTCTTCATGGTCCTTATGGTCATTCACAAGTCACTTGGTCTCCTGGTTAAATAAAGATTACATTTCAACCCAAAAAATCTAACAAGGATTTGCCAAGTAAGTAGCTGTGGTGAGAACCTGTAGAGGATCATAAACAACAGGCAGAAACACAGAATGCAACCATATGGCTCCAGCCGTTTGTTGGGGGGATGCATAGAACAAGTGACATTATCCTAACAAGTCAGTGTTGTAGGCTGCTTTCTGTAACCATAGCACCATCTAACAGGGAGTCTCAAGGCGTCACGGAGAACAGAAAGAACATCAAAACTAGCTATCGGATTCCTTTACATGTAATTACAAAAAGTTGCTGCACAAACACCCGGAGAAAGCAGATCAGGAGAGATTATTGCTCAATCAATGTGCAATAATCAAATGGCCATTGTGCCTGATGAAGAATTGTTGATAAACAGACGTGGTGAACTTCAGCAGTCAGTCACATCAGCGTTGCCCTGCCTGCACTCTTATTGTGCAGTAAATGAGATTCATTGAGGCAGAGTAATGATCAGGATTGACTTTGACGTTGCTCGTCTGTCAATTTCGTGCATCGAGCTCCCCTCTGCTCATGAGGTGCAACGATTGGGCCAGTCAGGACAGTCAATAGCGCCCAGGGGCACACGCCTTCCACAATCCATACCCGAGCATGGCAGGCTTCTCAACAAAGCTGCCAGCGAGAATTGATCTCACTAGGACGCGCAGGCGGGCGTACAAAGTGATCTTAACCTGATTTGTGAACTCATACTCAATCTTCAGGCTCAGCATACAGCACATCTAAAGCGTTTCATCTCAGTACGAGATAGAAATGTTGTTTTGTAAACGCTACAGAGTGAGATGACTGAAGAAAACAGACATTGGAGAGCCGGTACATAGTGACTGTCTTCTGTCTAATTAAGTATAGTACCAGAGGTCCGGTTCTAGACTGTTCACCAACCTGTGTGAGTTGAGCTATGTGTGCGTTGCCAGAGCCCCTGTGAGCAGTATGTGTAGAACAGCTGTGTGTGTGTGTCTGTTTCTATGTGTGTGTTGCCAAGGCCCCTGTGAGCAGTTAGCAGTGTGTATAGAGCGGCACAGACGCCGGGCTCCCTCCCAGACTTCCGCCATGCTGGCAGCCGGGAACTCTGATGACTCGGCAATGTTCTTTCGACAGCAGGATAGGGGAACAGAGAGGGACTGTGACCTACCTGTGTGTGGTCTGGCGGGCACCTGACCCGCCCCTCTGCCAAGTTCTTCTACTGTGCCATAACACACACCATTAAACCTGGCCAACCATGCTAGGGGATGCAGGGGTGTTGACAAAAACACCAAGGTGCAGGTAAAATGGTTTACTTTATAAACATGGGTGAGCGATGACACAGTGTCTAAAAACACACCCAGTCACATACGGACACACACACACACACAGTCAGAGACGTGCAGTCGTACACACACACACACACACACACACACACACACACACACACACACACACACACACACACACACACACACACACACACACACACACACACACACACACACACACACACACACACACACACACACACACACACACACACACAAGGTTTAATCCCTAATACCACGGGAGGGGCATCATTAAGATAAAGAAAGACAACATTGCCCATAAATGAATCTTCATTCTTAAAGGGAGCCCATACTGTACATACAGTAGGCTACACGTTTCATTGACAGTTGCTACAATGGACCTCAGCAGATGCTTGGAGAATCTGGTCCACACGCAGCAGATGGCTTTAGCAGGCTCTCTGGATCTAGACTTCTGCATGTTCACCCTTCCCCTCCCCCACTCTCTCTATTTATCTCTCCCCTCTTTTTCTCTCTGCATACATCTATCTCTGTATCTCTCCCACTCTCTCTCTGAGCCTGTGGATGCTGGATCGAGCTAGGCGTGGGAGTCAGTTATGCC
The DNA here is from genome assembly GCF_901001165.1 of Salmo trutta. NCBI lineage: Eukaryota > Metazoa > Chordata > Actinopteri > Salmoniformes > Salmonidae > Salmo > Salmo trutta. Next base: position 14,097,976 of record NC_042966.1, read on the forward strand.
ACAGGCCTCTCTGGGAGTTTACTTAGTTATGCTGCTGCTGCTTTCAGGGCCGGCCCTGGGGATAAGCAACATAGACTATTGAGCATTAGAATAGTATACACAAAGTGCAATTTCGAAATTTGGTTGTGCATCAGCAGTTTTTCTCTTGTTTTTCCTCTTATTATGTCAGTCACTCATGTCAGCCAACACATTTTTGATTGGTAGTTTAGTCAGCTATCTAAACTTGTAGTAATCATGGCCAAATTACCAACCGGGAACGAAGGATATGTGCCCAGGGGCCCTGACCTCCAGCAGGCCCCCATTGATTTTGTTGGTCACTCTCAGTCAGATATCATATTAACATGGCATATGTCATGGCAAAATGTGTCGAATTTGGGGGAAATTAGCTGTAGAACTTCAACATTTTCTCTACGCCCCATGGCAAAATGTGTAGAATTGCAGGAAATTCAATTTAAAACGCAAACATTTTCTCTCTGCCGTCAAGAGGTTGGCCACTAAAATGTTTTGCATGTGAGCTGCCCCCCCCCCCCACCCCACAACCAAATCTCACCTAGGGCCCACCAAAAGGCTAGAACCGGCCCTGGCTCCTGTGTTTGGTTAGGTAACTCAGCCTAGCCTAACTCAGTCACCTCTCAAACCAAACATGCCTGACTGCATCGGCAGGCAACCAGGCCACATTTTATTTGGAGGCTGCAAAGCAGCATATACTAAAGACACCTTGCTCTGTTTTGAACTTGGTAGGAAACCATAGAAATAGAGGGGGGAGACAACTGTACCAGACAGATTCCATGGAGGGTTAGGTTAATTGAAAGCTAATTTGCTGTGACATGGGGACTTCTGTTGTGTCCCCGTGTACCAGTGACTTCCATTGTCATTCCCTTTCATCCTCCTCAGTCAAATCAAATCACATTTTATTGGTCACATACACGTGATTAGCAGATGTTATTGCGGGTGTAGCGAAATGCTTGTGCTTCTAGCTCCGACAATGCAGTAATATCTAACAAGTAATATCTAACAAATTACACAACATATACCCAATACACACAAATCTAAGTAGGAATGAATTAAGACTATATACATATGAACGAGCGATGTCAGAGCAGAACAGACTAAGATACAGTAGAATAGTATAGAAAACAGTATATACATATGAGATGAGTAATGCCAGATATGTAAACATTAAGTGACTGAGATACCGTTGAATAGTATAGAATACAGTATATACATATAAGATGAGTAATGCAAGATATGTAAACATTATTAAGTGACTAAGATACTGTAGAATAGTATAGAAAACAGTATATACATATGAGATGAGTAATGCCAGATATGTAAACATTAAGTGACTAAGATACCGTAGAATATTATAGAATACAGTATATACATATGAGATGAGTAATGCCAGATATGTAAACATTATTAAAGTGAATAGTATTCCATTCCTTAAAGTGGACAGGGATTTCTAGTCTATGCCTATAGGCAGCAGCCTCCAATGTGCTAATGATGGGTGTTTAACAGTCTGAAGGCCTTGAGATAGAAGCTGTTTTTCAGTCTCTCAGTCCCAGCTTTGATGCACCTGTACTGACCTCGCCTTCTGGATGATAGCGGGGTGAACAGGCAGTGGCTCGGGTGGTTGTTGTCCTTGATGGTCTTTTTGGCCTTCCTGTGACATCAGGTTGTGTAGGTGTCCTGGAGGGCGGGTAGTTTGCCCCCGGTAATGCGTTGGGCAGACTGAACCACCCTCTGGAGAGCCTTGCGGTTGTATGTGGTGCAGTTGCCGTACCAGGCGGTGATACAGCCCGACAGGATGCTTTCAATTGTGCATCTGTAAAAGTTTGAGGGTTTTAGGTGACAAGCCAAATTTATTTAGACTCCTGAGGTTGAAGAGGCTCTGCTGCGCCTTCTTCACCACACTGTCTGTGTGGGTGGTCAATTTCAGTTTGTCAGTGATGTGTACGCCAAGGAACTTGAAGCTTTCCACCTTCTCCACTGTGGTTCTGTCGATGTAGATAGGGGGGTGCACCCTCTGCTGTTTCCTGAAGTCCACGATCATCTCCTTTGTTTTGTTAAGTGAGAGGTTGTTTTCCATGCTCCACACTCCCAGAGCCCTCACCTCCTCGCTGTAGGCTGTCTCATCATCGTTGGTAATCAAGCCCACTACTGTTGTGTCATCTGCAAACTTGATGATTGAATTGGAGGCGTGCTTGGCAACGCAGTCATGTGTGAACAGGGAGTACAGGAGGGGGCTGAGTACACACCCTTGTGTTGCCCCAGTGTTGAGGATCAGCGGAGTGGAGGTGATGTTTCCTACCTTCACCACGTGGGGGCGGCCCATCAGGAAGTCCAGGACCCAGTTGCACAGGGCGGGATTCAGACCCAGGGCCTCGAGCTTAATGTTGAGCTTGGAGGGTACTATGGTTTTGAATGCTGAGCTATAGTCAATAAACAGCATTCTTACATAGATATTCCTCTTGTCCAGATGGGATAGGGCAGTGTGCAGAGTGATGGTGATTGCATCGTCTGTGGATCTATTGGGGCGGTAAGCAAATTGAAGTGGGTCTAGGATGGCAGGTAAGGTAGGGTGGCAACATGAGGGTGACTTGGGCGTTTGCCTGAAAATCAGACACCATCCAGACAGGCAGTGTCTGTGACTTCTGCTGAGACTTTGGTAGCGTTGCTGCTACAAAACATCAGCCTGGAAACTTTTTACGGGCTCCAACAGACATCAATAAACAGTCTTCTGACAATATTTAATTTACATTCTGTCCATATAGATTGTAAAGACATACAGTTGAAGTCGGAAGTTTACATACACTTAGGTCATTAAAACTCGTTTTTCAACCACCACAAATTTCTTGTTAACAAATTTTTGTTTTGGCATCTGTTAGGACATCTACTTTGTGGATGACAAGTAATTTCCAACAATTGTTTACAAACAGATTATTTGACTTATAATTCACTGTATCACAATTCCAGTGGGTCAGAAGTTTACATATACTAAGTTGACTGAGCCTTTAAACAGCTTGGAAAATTCCAGAAAATTATGTCTTGGCTTTAGAAGCTTCTGATAGGCTAGTTGACATCATTTGAGTCAATTGGAGGTGTACCTGTGGATGTATTTCAAGACCTACTTTCAAACTCAGTGCCTCTTTGCTTGACATCATGGGAAAATCAAAAGAAATCAGCCAAGACGTCAGAAAAAACATTGTAGACCTCCACAAGTCTGGTTCATCCTTAGGAGCCATTTCCAAATGCCTGATGGTACCACGTTCATCTGTACAAACAATAGTACGCAAGTATAAACACCATGGGACCACGCAGCCGTCATACCGCTCAGGAAGGAGACGCATTCTGTCTCCTAGAGATGAACGTACTTTGGTGCGAAAAGTGCAAATCAATCCCAGAACAACAGCAAAGGAGCTTGTGAAGATGCTGGAGGAAACAGGTACAAAAGTATCTATATCCACAGTAAAACGAGTCCTATATCGACATAACCTGAAAGGCCGCTCAGCAAGGAAGAAGCCACTGCTCCAAAACCGTCATAAAAAATACAGACTATGGTTTGCAACTGCACATGGGGACAAAGATCGTGCTTTTTGGAGAAATGTCCGCTGGTCTGATGAAACAAAAATAGAACTGTTTGGCCATAATGACCATCGTTATGTTTGGAGGAAAAAGGGGGAGGCTTGCAAGCCGAAGAACACCATCCCAACTGTGAAGCACGGGGGCGGCAGCATCATGTTGTGGGGGTGCTTTGCTGCAGGAGGGACTGGTGCACTTCACAAAATAGATGGCATCATGAGAAATAAAAATTATGTGGATATATTGAAGCAACATCTCAAGACATCAGTCAGGAAGTTAAAGCTTGGTTGCAAATGGGTCTTCCAAATGGACAATGACCCCAAGCATACTTCCAAAGTTGTGGCAAAATGGTTTAAGGACAACAAAGTCAAGATATTGGAGTGGCCATCACAAAGCCCTGACCTCAATCCCATAGAAAATTTGTGGTCAGAACTGAAAAAGCATGTGCGAGCAAGGAGGCCTACAAACCTGACTCAGTTACACCAACTCTGTCAGGAGGAATGGGCCAAAATTCACCCAACTTATTATGGGATGCTTGTGGAAGGCTACCCGAAACATTTGACCCAAGTTAAACAATTTAAAGGCAATGCTACCAAATACTAACTGAGTGTATGTAAACTTCTGACCCACTGGGAATGTGATGAAAGAAATAAAAGCTGAAATAAATCATTCTCTCTACTATTATCCTGACATTTCACATTCTTAAAATAAAGTAGTGATCCTAAATGACCTAAGACAGGGAATCTTTACTAGGATTAAATGTCAGGAATTGTGAAAAACGGAGTTTAAATGTATTTAGCTAAGGTGTATGTAAACTTCCGACTTCAACTGTATCCGATGCTAGAAGATAACCACAGACGCACAAACCCATAACTCACATGATGAGCAATCATTGGTTGCTGCCAACATGGATCCGTTTTTAAAAAATGCATTGGGAAGAAAGGCAACAAGGAAAGGGGAACTGACTTGAGCTGAACTGGTGCAGTTGAGTTGAGGGGAGCTGCATGGGGAATTTGATTATCAACAGGCTAGAGAGAGAGATAGTCTCGTTCGTTAATGAGAGGCACACCACAATGTTCAAATCTCACTTCTTCTTTTTCACGCTGCTGAAAATATCAGCTTCCACCGGGGCTGTGGTGGTGTTGTCTAACGACAAACGGACGCAGAGTAGTCAGTTCTACATTTTTATACAGGAGGGGAACGTTCATCTACTGACTGTCTGTATCAATGTCTTTAACACCATTTGGGGGTTTCTGTACACATACACACTAGCCTGGCAGCACACACTTCACCACGTACTTGGTATTCACAAATCATGTCTGTACGGAAATGTCACAAATGACAATGCCATAAGAGATGTCTGTCTTTCCTATCATTTCAAAAGATCAGGCCACACAAATCGCTGTCATCTGTGGGAAAAGCATAGTACAATTTCTGCCACGTCATAGAACAAAGAAAAACAATATACAAAATTATGAATCCTTCACACTGACAATAGAAACCCTCGAGGATATTAGCAAACAAAGAGAACACAGTTTCCTGTGTTAAAGAATCAGTGGATGCATATATTACCAAGCAACGAATGTGCTCAATATCACAGCACTGTCCTTGAAGGTATGAAAATGTCATCTGTATTCTATTATCAGATCATACTTACAAAGTACGGTGATAGCACCATTATCTTTGGATAAAGAGGCTTAATGTTTCCAAAACAGAGGTCATTCAGATTTACAGGGCTTGCAGTCAGAGTATACAACCACTTCATTACCCCACTCATATGTTGACTAAGCGAGACCATTGACATGACTGCTCGCAAACTTCTGGCATCTTAAAAGCAAGCTATTTACACACAGCCGTAAACATTTCCCAGCCTTGAGAGAATGCGACGCCACAACGACCATGTCTGTCCCAGCCCCGGGACCTAGAGGCTTTGCACACAATCTCACACTTAGGGTCATCCTATAACCCTCTTCTCCATAGCTAGCACTGTTCATTATACATTTCTACTTGAATCAGAATGCATCAATATACACTGCTCAAAAAAATAAAGGGAACACTTAAACAACACAATGTAACTCCAAGTCAATCACACTTCTGTGAAATCAAACTGTCCACTTAGGAAGCAACACTGATTGACAATAAATTTCACATGCTGTTGTGCAAATGGAATAGACAACAGGTGGAAATTATAGGCAATTAGCAAGACACCCCCAATAAAGGAGTGGTTCTGCAGGTGGGGACCACAGACCACTTCTCAGTTCCTATGCTTCCTGGCTGATGTTTTGGTCACTTTTGAATGCTGGCGGTGCTTTCACTCTAGTGATAGCATGAGACGGAGTCTACAACCCACACAAGTGGCTCAGGTAGTGCAGCTCATCCAGGATGACACATCAATGCGAGCTGTGGGAAGAAGGTTTGCTGTGTCTGTCAGCGTAGTGTCCAGAGCATGGAGGCGCTACCAGGAGACAGGCCAGTACATCAGGAGATGTAGAGGAGGCTGTAGGAGGGCAACAACCCAGCAGCAGGACCGCTACCTCCGCCTTGTGCAAGGAGGAGCAGGAGAAGCACTGCCAGAGCCCTGCAAAATGACCTCCAGCAGGCCACAAATGTGCATGTGTCTGCTCAAACGGTCAGAAACAGACTCCATGAGGGTGGTATGAGGGCCCGACGTCCACAGGTGGGGGTTGTGCTTACAGCCCAACACCGTGCAGGACGTTTGGCATTTGTCAGAGAACACCAAGATTGGCAAATTCGCCACTGGCACCCTGTGCTCTTCACAGATGAAAGCAGGTTCACACTGAGCACGTGACAGACGTGACAGAGTCTGGAGACGCCACGGAGAACGTTCTGCTCCAGCATGACCGGTTTGGCGGTGGGTCAGTCATGGTGTGGGGTGGCATTTCTTTGGGGGGCCGCACAGCCCTCCATGTGCTCGCCAGAGGTAGCCTGACTGCCATTAGGTACCGAGATGAGATCCTCAGACCCCTTGTGAGACCATATGCTGGTGCGGTTGGCCCTGGGTTCCTCCTAATGCAAGACAATGCTAGACCTCATGTGGCTGGAGTGTGTCAGCAGTTCCTGCAAGAGGAAGGCATTGATGCTATGGACTGGCCCGCCCGTTCCCCAGACCTGAATCCAATTGAGCACATCTGGGACATCATGTCTCGCTCCATCCACCAACGCCACGTTGCACCACAGACTGTCAAGGAGTTGGCAGATGCTTTAGTCCAGGTCTGGGAGGAGATCCCTCAGGAGACCATCTGCCACCTCATCAGGAGCATGCCCAGGCGTTGTAGGGAGTTCATACAGGCACGTGGAGGCCACACACACTACTGAGCCTCATTTTGACTTGTTTTAAGGACATTACATCAAAGTTGGATCAGCCTGTAGTGTGGTTTTCCACTTTAATTTTGAGTGTGACTCCAAATCCAGACCTCCATGGGTTGATAAATTGGATTTCCATTGATTATTTTTGTGTGATTTTGTTGTCAGCACATTCAACTATGCAAAGAAAAAAGTATTTAATAAGATTATTTCTTTCATTCAGATCTAGGATGTGTTGTTTAAGTGTTCCCTTTATTTTTTTGAGCAGTATACTTAATGGCACTTAATGATCATTTGATGTGTCAAGGACCATAATAGGATACTTCTATAATTAACACCTTTCATCTAAAAGCAAATTTATGCTTGAGCCGAAAATCTGTCCAGAGTCTCCGTATGGAGGGTGTGATGCAATTGCGCGGACCCTCCGTTAGCATGCAGAGACCAAATTGAGTTCTGTACCGCGTCGCCATGCACATCCCAAATTTTCCAACAATGCGGAAGGCTACATTTAGCTCCGCATTGACATGATTGGTTGATTGTAGGTGGGGGGGGGGCGGGCGGGAGGTCCTGTATAAACACAAACTCTCTTCCTTGACAACTTCCTTCATAACAGCTCTGCTCAACTCCACAAAGCATGAATGCCCTGCTATCTGCTGAGGCCGTATCACCGTAAACACTGTCAACGCAGATGTCGGATTGACCATGCAGCACCTTTTAATAATGGAGATGCATAATTCTCATCTTACTGGTCAGCATAAGATAACAGTGGATCACAAATCAGGTATCTCACACAAACAGACAAGAATGAGACTTTATTGGACTTACGTGAAGTTTATAACACTAAGATAATGGGCAGTTTACACATACAATAACAAACAGACATTGATTTGTATGAGCATAATTATAACCTGTACAAGTCTTTCCATACATTGTTGGTTGTGTATTCTCAGTGCATAGCATTACACACAGAGCAACTGTTGCACAGCACAATAGTATCCGAACAGGCTGAAATGGAATAAGGCTGTTTTTTTTTGTTTTGTTTTTTAAAAGACTGAAAATAGAGTGAGTTAACATACCTTTGCACAAAATTAAACCCAGGGAGAAAAAAAATCCTAAACAAAAAAAATGGCAAGTGGCAGGAGCCAGGCGGCTAGCCCTGCCCACTTTTGCAGGTAAAGCCTATTTTGATTTATTGCACCCCTTCCATCTGCATGCATGACATGTCCTACAACAGTATTTAACAAGCACTTTTTTATTTATTTTATTTATTTTTCTCAATAGTAAACAAGAGGCACTTTGTGGCAACCACAGACAGGCATCATAACATATTGCACAAATCAGCTAAAAACTAGTGACATGAATCTTACACACTGGCACCTTTAAGATGATTTTAATTCTTTTTAGAGCTGAAACTAAATTTTTGATGCTGCCCGTGAACTCCACACAGGTTTTAGCCCGTGCCATATAAAAAAGGTTCCCGTAGGTTTCCCCTTTACTATATTTGTACTTTATGTTAAGGTACTGTGGCAAAATGTTTTTCAAGTGGGGCTACAGATGTCTAGGGGATGGCTTGTGGCCTTAACTTGAAGTAACTGTCCAGTGTTTCCGGATTTCTATGAATGATGTCCTATAATTAAATTACAATGAGTGAAATACTTTTCCTTACAAAAATTGGTAATTAAGCATGTTAAAATGTAGCTTTTCTGTGTTGGAATGGTGTGGGCATGTACCGGTCATTAAAAATATCAAAACGCAAGTAGACAGCTGATTGGCCAGTTCAGCCAATAAGGCAGGATGACATTCTCTATGAGGAAATGGCAAGCATTTTTTAAACAGTCCGAGACAAGTTTTAGGTGTTGAGTATTTTTTTTCCCTCCAATGTCTGCTTTTGCCACAAATGAGTATAAGACGAGTTAACATTATATGGATAGGAGTTAACTTTTTTTTTAAGTTAGAATTTCACTGGACAGTTACTTTAAAATAAGCTCGTTAACAGGGATGCCCTTGAATAGATTCATACATTTAAGCTGCTGAACATCCAGAATAGTAAGCACATGATCCAGATCTAGTAACCGGGCTAATAATAAATACTACCTGCAGACTGTCTTTAACAGAATACTGTCAGAAATAGTTTATTCATTTTTTTACTCCAGATTTTTTTCCATTTTTTTTATATAATAAAAAGGGTCAGGACATTTTTCATTCAAAGTAACACCTTTTGGTTTCTATGGGTGGGATGCATGGATACAAGATTAAGGTACAACTAGCCATATTTTTCCACCATCTTTCACTGATTGCAAGGCATTCGTTTTAAAGAGGGGAACAACAGGGGGTGGGGGGGGGGGGGGTGTGTGTGTGTGTGAAATACTGTGGACCACTGACTGAAACCCTGCAAAAACCTGTAACAGTGCAAAAGTCTAGTACAATATGTTGCTCTAATAATAGTAGCTTTAAATAAGTACTTGAACTATCAAGTCAGTGCTTGGGCAGAATGGTAGATTTCAAAGCAGTAGCAGAGTAAGCATTGTCAACTTCAAGTAAGGCAAAGAATACCTCCATAGGCCCCGCCTCCAAGAACAAAGAAAACGTTGAATAAAATAAGCTTACTTTTGGCAGGTTTTCAGTGAAGTAATAAAATGTAAACAAAAATATAACATCTAGATTAAGTGTTCCTGGGTTAGCTAGTGTACATTTAGCAATGAAGAAGTGTCTCCTTTCGACACCTCGGGAAAGTATTCTTTCGAAAAACAAGTGGAGATAAAGCAGAATGTGTGATGGGGTTGTGAAAAGAGGGAAGCCTTAATGTCAAAAGTACAAGAAAAGGCAGCTTACGTCACCACCCACTGAAGATTCTGGCCCGTGGCATGCCACAGGTCAGGTGTTACAGGTTTCTTTTTGGCATGCTTAAAAAGAAATTATGCATAATTAAATATGCTCATATAGTTTTAGGGATTTTTTATATATTTCTGAAGCAAGCACAAGACTTTCTGTAAAATCTGTAGCTGCGCTATTCTCATTCCTCCACGAAATGAAACCTGTTTGTAAAAAGGAAAAGAACAGAACAAAAAAATAAACTGAAAAAGAACCCCAGCCAGTTAGGGACAGCAACTGCAGAAGTGTGCACGTGGGCGTGCACGTTAACAGTTCTCACACACAGAAGTAGTGTGCGCCACTGAAGTTACTTGCACCATATGATTGGAACAGATTCTTGGCTCTGTTGGTATTATTGATCTTAAGTATGCAGTTTGGCAGTTTGTAAGCACCTTTTGTTGGATATACAAGTGCAATTCCACGGTAACAGAGTGATGCAGAGTCTAAGAGTTTTCACTTAGAATGTCAAACAAAAACCAATGATTGCAAAGTTAAACAGACAATACAAGTCTATAGACAAGCACTACTTAATTTCCACAGAATTTTACAAAAACATATTTACTTGAAGGAAAGGCTTGGTAACAGAATGATTTGTGATGTTGGCGCAATCATTCTGTTATTAACAAACTTTACACCTTCACTTCAAGTAAATGTGTTTTTGTAACATTTTCTGTGGAAATCGTTAAGTAGTCCTTGTGCATAGAGTTGTATGGTTTGTTGAACTTTGCAATCATTGGTTTTTGTTTGATATATATTTTAAAGTGAACAATTTGAGTCTCAGCATCCCTCGGTTTCCGTGGAATTGCCAACAAGTGATCCGGATCTCATTGGACCAAGTACGATAAGGCTGCAAACAAGTCAGTCAAGGAGCCAAAGATTTCACAAGAGAAAGATACCTAGAGCGCCTAAGTTCACATATTATCCACTCCTGGGTTGATCAAAACCTGCATTAACACCCTTGGATCGGTTCAGAGACAACGCTTTACATTCAATACCTCTGCTCCCCCGGTCTCTGACCAAGCATCAGCTCTAAGCCTATGGGCCTTGCGGAACTCAGAATAGGTCAACATCACCACCACTTCTGGTGTGTCCAGACACATACTAAGATGACAAAAGTGCAGATTGTCAACAACAACTAAAAAAACGACACTTTCCTAGAGACTGGGGAGAAACCGACACAATCACTAATGCAGGTTTTGATACATGTTCTAGTACGGCATGTTAAAAAAAAGGTACACATTTGGAACAGCTTACCTCTCTATAAGCACATGACACACTGAAGTAGTCACCAATTCAAAACATGAACCATCAAGTCAGTCAGCACTCTATACTATTGTCTTCTGTGATGATCCCCAAAACTATCTGGTTACCATTAAAATGAGGGGAAACGCCATGTACTGTATCATAAAAACAAGGGCATTCTAAATGGCTTGCCAAAAGACTGAAATCATGCCCGCAGATACCATGAGAATAAAGTTTGTCATTTTTTACCTCCTGGCTAAATACAATCAGATCTTAAATGACTTTAGAAATCTTCGTTTTTTGTTGTTGAAAAACATTGTATACAATTTATTAAACAAGATGGACATTGATTCCAATAACATGCACACTGTTTGTCGTTTAACTATAGTGTTAACGTTATTGCAACACTGGCTTCCCTGCAGTTCTCTGTTATATTATTTATCTTAACATAAAAACATCAACAATACACGGGATACTGCTTTTCTGTATACCTTGAACAGAAACGGTAGAAGGAATGGACATTGGTTAGATGTCATGTAGCTTAATAATAATGACAATAATCAAAATTCAACTGGAGAAATTCTAACATGCAGTTTATACTGCACAAACTCATGTGAGACAGCCTGCAAAAAGCACAAGAAGCATTCACAGTAGGTAGGATGAAAGGGGTGGTAAGGGCGTGGTGGAGAACAATGGATGAAGGGGGAGAAAGTGACAGAAGCACTGGCCTTGGTTTCCACAGGAGATGGAGCAGCCAAATGTAGATTTCCAATAAGCCTCTCCCATACCAGATCTCCCATCTCCTGAACGTGGAAATCTTCTCTAGTCTTTGACAACAAAAAAGGTATATTACATTACAGCTACTGAACCTTTTTCCACTCAACAACGGTGTCAATACTTTTCGGATGAAAGAGTGGGGGCGGGGCAAAAAAGTAAAAAAATAAAATAAAATTGGTCAGCATTATTGTTCTTAAATTGGTGGCATTTTCCATGACGCAAATGTCTTGCTGCCATAGGTTGGTGAGGAAAAAAAGTACTTGCTTTTCAGTTTATATTCAAGTTCTCTTTTTTCCCCCTCTCGAAAGCAGTATTTTTTTTCTTTTTTTTTTTTCTTTTTTCTTTTTCACTTCCCATAGAAATCTCTCACACTTTTGTTATTTGTGTGAGTTGCTCCTCGTCAAACGGTTCATTCTCTGGGTCAGAGTCTGTGGTGTCAGAGTATCGGTAATGGTCAGGCTCGTTGTCACTAACGTCTGGCGTTACCGAGGTGGAAGTGCTGGCCTCAGAGTTGAAGGGGTCCTCCACAGTCTTGGTAAAGTACAGCTTCACCTGTAATACCAGAGAAAACAACGTCATTATTCACATTCTGAAACATGGTGACAGAGCTATCCCAAGCGGAAACATTTTAATCTAATTACAATTTTTTGCTCTTATGAACTGCGGCAAAAGTTCATGAGAGCAATTATCTTGGCACAGTCAAATTCTTTCCCACTTATTAATCAAAAGGGTACCCCCCCCCCCCCCCCCCAATGAAATTAAGTCTTAATCACCTGACTGACCTTGAAGTTGGGGGAGAAGTATCTGTTTGCTTTATCCTTGTTGGCCTTATCCAGGTCGTTCTTCGTCAGTGAGAGGATCAGGCATTCCTTGTCGTTGTCTCCCGTTCCTCCTGTGGTTTGGATTCCTTCCTGCTCCTTCGGTAACGTCCCGTTCTCCACCTTCTCGTCTGGTCCAGGGATGAAGAAGGTGTTCACCCAGAAGTGAAACATCTTGTCCTGATAGAAAAATACATGGGGGAGGGATGAATACAGGTAAGACATGACTCCAAAAAGCAGTTACATCATCTCAACCGCAAAACAAATGTAGGCTGTACTCCAAATCCAAAATCAGAACGTGTTTTTCAGTTAAACCCAGACATTCCTCATAGTGAATCGGAATAGGCTGCTAAAACACCTCGTTTAATATGCACATAGAAATCAAAATCATACAAATCAGGAACCACACCTTTTTCATCATTTTGTTCTGTTTGTGGAAGAACTCCACCTTGATGTCTCCACACACGGGCAGCGGCTGGGGCAACTCGAAGAACACGTACTTCTCCTCCCGCCGCGTGTTCACCGGGTTGGACGTGTGGATCTTTACCTTGAGCTGGAACACCACAAACTGAGGATCTGTGGGGGAAGCACAGCAAGTTAACGCCAGTCACTCTCCTGGTGGGTGGAGAGACCACATCACAGCAGCTATAACCAGGTATCTATTATTTACATCTAGGCAAATGATGTTAAGAGGACAGCAGAGAAAGGGACAGAATTACATAGTACCACTGCCAGGAATATTAAATATAGAAAAGACTGTTACAGTAACATGCGATAAGGGCCCTACTCTGAGAAGAGTGGAACAAAACCAAGCTCATTTAAGGGAGCACTTCTAGTCTAGAATCAGTCCACTGAGTTGTGCGGGATGCAGAGTTGATTGTTACCATATTAAAAAGTTCCACCTAGTCCAACAAACACTGACTTCTAAATCTACAACAACCTCCTAGTCAACATGTAAACATTGGATGAAAGCTGCTTATTATTACCCCAGTGCCAATTCCCTTTTCTGAAACCATGTGGAATCTGCTCACTCTTGTTTTTAACGGAAGTGTCCCCTTAGAGAGAGAGAAAAAAAAATAATGAGAGATTAAACACAGAGTTCTGCTGCCCTGCCTGGGCTTGGGGAGGGAGTCGGTGGGTTATCACCAGGGCTCTGTACAAACATACTGTATACAGGCTTACAACCACCCATAAACCGATCCTGACTCACCATTTCAACATGCAAACAGCAACTTCCTGTTGTCAAGTTATTAGGAGCTTAACCAGTATAATAATAATAATAATTACATAATGGCCCTTAAAAACAAATCCTAATATTCAGATTAATGCATCTCCTAACATATAGGCCTAAATAAGCATCAGCTAACATTCTTCTAAGAAACGGGCAGAAAACACAACCTTTACATTGCTGCTACTCACTAAGATTTTATAAAAAGGAGAGGGGCGGGTGCTTGGCCGTTGATTAAATGAAACCACTTCAATATTTTGTGTGTTGTGCCATGGGAACTGACCACGTCATGCTGTGTGTGTTCAGAATTGGGCCAGGGATTGACAAAGTCTGAAAGGCACTTGCCAATCGAGCAAAGTCAGGAGTATGTTTTGATTTGCCCGAAAATGTCAATTCATTATTTACAGGAAGAAGTGTCATATATTGCTTGCCTATCACCTACACACAGTGGGGAGGAATCAGAAATATTATAACTGGAATTCTTTGTATTTTGGTTGTTATCAGTCAAATAAATCTCAGAGCTGGCTCAACTTGCCAGACTGACGTAAGTTGTCCGTCTTTCGCTTAAACAATGGGGAGGAACCAGAATGCTCAGTTTTAGGCTACTGGAATTCTTTGTTGCCTAGTTGTTTTCTCTTTTTGAAAACATATCACCTGCCCAAAGGTGCAACCTCAGAGCAGGCTCAACTTGAGCGACTGCTCAGTTCACTTGCCCAAGGCAATAGGTCATCCCTGTAGGGCCCGCTAAAGGGACAGGTGAAGTGTCAGAAAAATGTGGCTAAAGGAAGTGAAGAGGTGAAATGCCAGACACAGCTGACAAGAGCAGCCACTGACGACAGACTCACGCAAAGGGAGTTGTTATATCATAGGTCCTTATAGGTCTGTAGTCGTCTTCTGGCTATCCAGCAAGGTATAAACCCCCTTATCTGATGATGCATGCAGCCAAGTCAAATGACCAGTGAGCCAAGCAAATAATAGCAGTGAAAATAGACCATGCTGTTTTGACTAGCATAACCATAATTGCAAAACGATACACTCCACTGTGATTAATGTCAGTGTTGCATGGAGAAAATGGTTCAACAAAAAAAAAAGAGAAAATAATATGCAACATTGAGAACCAAAGCTGTGCAGAGCAAAGGAGATAGGAGCAGGACAATCAACTGAAGATCCCATTGTGAAAGTGTGTGAAAGCCAGTAGCACACAAGCCCAAGGTAAGACAGGATACAGAAACAGGATTGAGACCAATGACAAGGGGAAAGCTCTTACTACACGTTCCACCACTGAACATGGGCACCGTCTCGAACACCATCTTGTGGAACAGCAGAGCCACTGGTTTGTACTCCAGCTGGTTCTTCAGAAGGTGGCTGTAGTAGTAGACATACCGCCTCTGACTGGGGATTGTTACTCCCTGTGGAATGGGAAAGAAAAACACTTAGTGAAACTGAAGATTTTCACTGGCAGTAAAGGGGATGACGACAAGCCTTTATGTGATCCTAAAAAAATGTTAATGCCTGCAACTATTCATCATGTAGCCTACAATTAAAACAAAGATTAGCGATACTAGCAACACCCATGATGAACAGGTCTATGGTGTTGATATTATCATCATTTTATCGGTTTAACCCTTATCTTACCAGCGAGGTAAGTTGAAAATGGCCTTGGGGACGAGTTTGAGTGTAGATGAGAGGGGTTGAATGAGCCAACTAGAAAATGGGGATGATCAGTTTCCATGACAGTAGGATAGCCAGATTGGAACAATAAAAAAAAAATGTACCTTCTTATCTCTGGTCCTGACTTCGCCGTAGAAGTCGAGAGCTTCTTGTGCTTTGAGGAACTTGCCCCGGTGTAACAGGTAAGCACAGATCATGACACCCGTACGTCCCTTTCCAGCTTTACAGTGAATCGCCGCCACATGATTGTCGTCTTCACTTAACCACTGGTCAAGATCTTCGCAGAACGGTTTGATCAGCTCCAGCTGGGGCGGATTGTGATCCTCAAACGGATATTGTGCAACTGGAGAGAGACGGAGAGAGACCGGGCTCAGTTAGTTATTGTCACACGTGGGTTTTTAGTGAAAGATTGATTCATTCACTGACTGCCTGAAAGACAGTGATAATGGTTTCACTCTGATGTAATGTCTAACCTCTGCAGTTGAATTTGGTTGCGTCATAATGTCGCTCAGCGCACCTATAAAAAGGGACAAACGAAATACGTTGTTATAGTACTGGAATTCAAACAGCATCTTCTTTCTTTTGTACAATCTGTCAGCATATTACATGTTGATGTAAGATCCCTCTGATGTATGCTAGAGTGTTACAGCAACTGCAACCTCAACTTCCACACAGATTCATGGAAAACTTCAATATATATTTTGTGTCTACTGCACTTCCCCTCTGATTCTCATGACCACTAATAAGATAAATGTGTTAACCAGTAGATATGTTTCCATCCAATTGCCAACAGATTTTCAGGAGAATATTATTATTTTTAAATCTGCATAAAAACAATGAGAATTTTTCCATCAGAATTTAAATTGTTGCGGATAAAATGATGATGTAGTGCACGTAAAAATAACTTGCGGTTAAATTCCCATGTACCAAACAAAAAATACAAGTTAAATGGGGTTCAAATCGTATTTTCAACGCTACTGATGGTTTTGCCCCCCCAAAAAATTGGTCTTGGCACGTGCGTTTTAGCCAACAGCTCAGTGCGAGTATAGCATACAAGATGAGATTGTTATAGACAAAAATAGCAAGATTTGTATTTGTCAAACAGCAACCTAGCATTGATAATCACGTCACCAGAATTAGACCTTCAATATTTATTGGAAAGGAGCATCAAGCTCATCAACGTTCACTTTCACCGCCCTGTGAAGTTCATCTTAACTTATCTGTAGCATAATAAGCTGCAAGCTTGTAGTGGGAGGACCACAATATATCATTGTGTGGCTCCAAGTTTACTTCAATATGGTTATTTTATCAATATTTGTGCATTAAAAAAAAATCCCACCTTGTCTAGCGTATTTTGTTTTGTCGACATTTGGAAAGTTCACCGATAGATTTGCCGTTTCGTGACATTTTTTTTTATCTGGCATATACTTTACTACTGACATAAAAAAGTTGGATGGAAACCTGGTTAATGAGAAACCTGTGGTCTTTAGTATCTTTGTGGCGCGCAGTGAGTCATTCAGTTAATGCCAGTCTACTAACTAAACGACTTTATACTGAGTGAGGAAGACATTGTCGTAAATTCCCTTTCCAGGGTAAAACTATGCCAAAGGTTACCATGATATGATTGTTCTACCCCTTCATCATAATGCCTAGGCCTATCCATCAAGAACCACTGATGACTAAAGGCAAATAAGTGGCTACTGCGGTTTGCATTCTCAAAAACATGAGGACTTTTCTTCCTCCAGGCCTATACTCCACAGACATTTTCTGCATGCATCAGACATAACTCTGCAGCACAGCAACCGCCGCTGACCATACTGCATATGCACAAGCAAAATAGTCAGATACCAGGGTACTCACAGATTATATATCTTGTAATGATTTTTGTGTTTCGAGTCCAGAAACCTGAGGAGAGAAAGGGAGGAGAATTACTTTTCCATCAGGCACAAAAAAAAATTCACAGATTCTGGTTCGATCTAAACCTTTCAACACTAACTAACTGCCCTCTAAATCACTAACTTACACAGAATGTAATGACAGCATGTCATAGGAGCAGACTGACAGGCTCTCAGACGAGCTAAATAATAGTGTTACAACACTGACTATCCAGGGTTCTTCATTAACTTTTTCCAATGGCGACAATGGTGCTACCAACTTTTTCAGTTGGTGGCAACAGCACATGATTTGGTCGCACAAGTGTATATATATATATATATATATATATATATATATATATATATATATATATGATAAAAGCCTGGCCTGTCCCCCATAATGTGCCTGCATTCCTTCCAGAACCTGGCTAACAATGACTAGATCTTTTAACTTGGCATGCCCTTGTGTTCTTACATTGATTCGGATAGATTTACTGTAACAGCAAAGAAGAGACTTCAAATAAAGTGCAAAATTAATTTATAGAAGATTTCAAAGTGCCATGTGTTCTTTACTGCGAAATCCTCTAAGGGCAGAATTTGACAAAACGATACTTAACGACTGCAAAAATAAAATAAAGCGGGGAGGACTGATTTCCCTGTTTTGGGGCGCCAGTGTTTGGCACCAGTTGAGCGCCAGTGTTTGGCTAGCAGTATTTCTTATAGCGCACTTGTGATACATAAATGGATACTGGATTGATGCAAATAATCATGATTCTGCCAGGTAGGCATAAAGGCTATTTTGTAGTTACATTTTAATTGCCTTTTCATCTATCTGAAAACGGTTAGGCCATCATTAGCATCGCTAACAGCTACACAAAGTAGTAATGTATAGGCCCAACATGCACCACACACAGCAGGGCTTGACATTCACCGGGCCAGTGTCAACTTAAAGCTACTGGTCCAAATGAGAAAAAATAAAAAATAAAAACTGGCCCGGGTCAAGACCTGACAGGAAAGCGAATGATGTGTGCATAATTTCAAAAGCAGGTGATTCATATTTCATTTGCGGGCTGAGAAAGAAGCCTATACAGGGTTCATACAGACATTGGTAAGTCAAATTCAAGGATTTAAGGACTTTTCCAAGCACTTAATTGAAATCTTCAAGGACCTACATTTATTTCATTGTTGTAATAGCCTAAAGAAAAAAAAGCTCCCTCCAATGTATGCAAAAAAAAGTATGCATTGCCACTAAGAATAATGCATTTTTAATAGGCCTATCCAATGGCATTATGCATTGACATTTTTACATTCTAAAATATGCCAGAATAATGTGGGCATTGCCTGACGAAATAGACAGCATGCTCCCAACACACTAATTATATCTGTCCATGTGGTAGCTAGTCAGTCTCGCCATTTGAAATGTTTAAGAGTTATCGAGGGGTTACTGTATCATGTTTTAAAATGAGAAGGCAACAACAACAAATCTGGGTATCCTTTGTAATGGAACACTTTGTATGGAAAACCAAGTTGAAGCCAACATTTGTTGTGATGCTCATAACTGCACATGGATTTACCACAACAGACTAGTGCAACACTCTTCAATTGAAACGGCGGGAAAACAAATGAAAGTGCCTACTACTCTCAGAAAAACTGATTTGAAATGAAATCACGGAATAAGTATATTGTAGCAGTAGAACTTCTAACATCAGCTACCATAAATTACTTTTTTACTTTTAAATACCTTTGTTTGCATACCCATTCTTGCCTTAGCATTTACTGGTAGAGATCATAACTTGGAACATATTTCCTACCACTACCGCTGTTGGTCTTTGCTCCACGCAACAGCCAGCTGTTGGAGAGCTGCGCGCTCTCTTTGCCTGACAGATTATCTATAGGCTGTGTGTGCGCAGCAAGCGTGTGATAAATAAACAGACATAACGAACGCTTCGGGAATCCATCTGTTTTCTTAGCAATTATAGCCTAGATTAAAAATAGCATTATTACAATATTTTTCCTCACTGGCCCAAGCGGGCCTCTGACGGGGATGATCGACTGGCCCGTAGGGTTTCCAAAACCGCCCCTGTATGTTGAGCCCTGACACACATACAGACAGGGACATACCCGTGCCGTTGTTGGTTTATTGTTGGTCAATTGAACATCACTATTTGAATAAATCATGATAAAAAAAAGCTAATTGTGAACCAAAGACTAAACGTGACCAGGTTAAAAAAATACTGGCACCCTTGCGACCAATTAAAAATGCGTGTCGCTCGGCCAAGTCAAACGGTTACAAATGCGACTGTTTTGGTCGCAGTATTGAACCCTGCTATCAGTAGGGCATGTTCGTTATGTCGGTTTATTTATTTAACAGATTGGTTAACACATCTAAAAACTACAGCGTCGGGGAAATGACGAAGGCTGCTTTTTCTGTTCAGATTTCCAAAAGCCCACAACTTTCTGTGTCTACTACAGCCTGCGTAAATCGAAGGAAATTGTTTGGACAATACAACAAGAAGGGGCAGGTTAAGTTCACAGGTGGCTTGCAGGTCACTCATTTGGTTTCAGTTGACTAATCAGGTAAACCTCTGCAGCTGGGATGACAGAATGCATTTCAAACATCCTATTCTGACCACTGTCGCCCATATAATGATAATCTGTGAGAAACAAGATGAGACCAAAGATAGGCCTAGTTTACCAAAGGTTGTGCAAATTCTGTTATAGAATGGGTTTGGTTAAGGTAGTTAGGACATGTTAACTACCTGCTGTTTTCATTTACATGTAGCCCTTTTCATTCTAAGAAACCCCTTCATTATTTTGACTGGGACATCCACATTTGTTTTTTTTTAAGTACTTACCGTACTACGTCATCGATGTTGTTTCTGTAGACACCCTCAAGTCTTTCAGCAGGAAAGCCCATAGCAATTATGTTTGGATAAATATCTGAACGCAGGAGTCAAAGAAACCAGGAGTTTGGCTGCTGAGGTCAGAGACTAAAGGGAAGAATCACACCTAGGCCAATATTAATCACCAACATACACATACAATTATGATTGTCTAGCAATCGTCGTTCAATTCGCATATCTCGACAACCGTCGCACACACAAACAACTCCTTGATTTGCCCAAACATAGATATCGTATATCACATCTTACACCATACTGTACATGCATTGCTTATTATGCCAGACCAATCATGACAGAGCTGTATGGAGAACAGGACAGAGCATGTGTAATATGGAACAGATGGTGCTCTCTCTACGAGACCCAGTGACGGACATCTAACCTACCAGGCCCCACAAGGGCACCAAATAAATCACATTGTGCCACAGCCAACGGCCCCCGCCCTTCCCCATCATCTCTCCGAAAAAGCATTACATCACTCACATCATCACTTAGATATATGTATAATATAAAACGCTCACGTCGGTCTAATTTCCTCATGTCACTTGGGAAATATATCCATGCACAAAATAATTGAATTCTTCATACCAAAAAAAATGACCTATTTTGTCAAACAATTCATCAGAAATAGGCTACTACTATATGAAATACAAAACGTGATCTCTAAAATGATTATTCTATTAATGTTAATTTACTGAGACCCGGGCCGTCTCGTCACGCACTCAACTCCTCCGATAGCGTACTTTACATTTGAACTGGCATAACATCACAATGACATCATGCTCAAAAAGTACCCGAGACTACTGCAATGACAAATGCAACGTCAGCATGAGCCTCACATCTAACTGTTCCTATCAAATAAATAGTCAAATGGACTGAATGGGATCAATTCAATTGTTCCAGAACATAGGTCGTTTATAGGCCTACTGCCATTTTCCAGCAACACCATTTAGGAAATTAATGTCGAATTTTCATATTCTTAAATAGCATAGACGTAGGCCTATAAAAAAATATTTAAAAAAAACCTAACATATTACAAAAACCTCTTCGAGTCCCATGAAGACGAGGAGTTTCAAATGGCAGTTAAGGCCTAAAGGCTAATCTTTAAACCTCTGCTACTAGTGTGGTGGGAAGGCATTGCTGCTGATGCGAAATCGCATCACAATTTTAAGGCCAATCCCTAGAACTGAATTCATTACATAACCATGGCTACATTGCCTTCCCAAACACTGACCAACAATGCCTAGCACTATAGATATATCACATCAAAACAAAGTGATTTAGCTATAATACCACGTTTCACTCATAAAATATCTAACTCACGCATTATCATAGTTGCTTAGTTAGGAAAATCCTAACCCCTTGGTTCCAAAATTTGGGGTCCACTTAAGAAATCTGTACTCTTATCAAATTAATAACTTTCTCTTCAAAATGGGTATAGAATACAACCTTTTAGTGTCAACCAATGGCGTTTTACAATGTGTTGGGACGGCCTACAGGAACAACAATTTTGTGAATATGAACACAGGGCGTTTACTAGGGAATATAATGTTTCCAAATGGGGTCCCCTGCATTTTCTTACATCAATTTGTGTTTGAGTGCAAAAATGATATGGGAATCCCTGCCCTAAACCCAATTCCAGTTCTGGTTTTTGCACAGAGCTTTCTGAGACCACTGAACCAAGGGGCCACAGGCACAACAAAATGGCTTTGACCATTTCAAGTGCAAGACAAGAAGACATGACAACTGAACATGCCAATATTGCACTACAGTAGTACACGGCACTTCCTCCAATCACGCTCGTAACCTTTACCTGGCTTTTATTTGTGCATTCTACATGCACCTATACTTTCACCATTTGATTGCATACCTTGGTTAGGTGACCCATTTCAGACAAATCTAACATCTGAACACTTGTCTTTTAGAGAATGCTCTTCTCTGGTCATTCGTAACTAAACACTTTGTCCCTAACACTGCTCAAATCAATACAAACAAGCTGACCTCATTAAGACGTCAAGACAAGCAAACCAACCGTCTACTGATTACGTTCATTCTAGCACCATGGAATTAGTACATCCCACTAATAAGCAAGTACTATTACCATTTCCCCTCACGCTGATAATGATTCAATGCTTTTGGTCTTTGTCTGGCTAGCAGCAGCAACACTGATTGTGAATATAACGTTAATCCATTAGCTATAGTTTGCTAGATTATTTTGTAGGCCAGAGAACTGCAATAATGCGTCGCAAAGGTTGATCTCTTTGTTCCCCATCCAGGAGTTAGCTGGCTATATTAGCTAACTAACCAGTTGACCAATTTACAGTTGACAACTAAATAATTAATCAAAACTTCACATTATCAACATCAATTAACTAGACAACATTAGCTACCACGGGATTAGCTAGCCTAGCTACATTTTCCTTATGTTATGATGTTGAATCTCCCATTCAATCATGATGATGTACAAACTACTAGCTAGCTAGCTAACGTTATGCAAGTTATGGGATATATTTAGCTATCAAGACGGCATTTAATTTAACAGGACAGACACCTTTATCAAATAGCAATTTAGCAAAGAGTAGGTTAGTGTCATTAGCTCCCTAACGTTAGCTAGCTAGTTATTATTTCACATATAACGTTAGCTAGCTAACGTTTTAAATATAAATATATGAAGTAATGTTCACCGACTACTAGTACGTTAGCTAGCTAATCATCTTATGGATAAAGGTTAAGTTATCAATATAGGCATTCATGTGTTAGCTACAGTAGCTAGCTAACTGGATACAGTAGCTAACAATTTAATATAGACAAAGATGAAGAGACAAATTACTGTAGCTAGCTAATAATACAGACATTGAACAAAAAGGATACAAGTCAAATCCAAGTCAAACCCATCTTCCTGGTATCTCCTTTTGTTTCGGCTGACAATTTCCTTTATGATTGCAGCCATATCTGTGGCAGGAGTCTTTAACGTTTTTAAATTAAGAGAAAGTATCGTTGCCTTTGTATGAAATGTTGCCAATATTTTTCTCCCTCTCAATCCCCTTGGTGTCAAACGTTGACAGCTAGCAAAGCTAGCCGTGCTAGCTAGCTAGAATAGTTTCTGCTGCCGACAGGTCATAAAGGAGGGCCTCACTCCGTTCCACCACAGGCCCGGCTTCACAGGTCCCGCAATTTCACATAAAATCCCTCTGATGAATAGGTGATTAATTATCCAGCCCTCGGAGCGTTGTATTTCAAGAGAATACCAAGTATCTGATTTCGCCAAAAGCGCCGTGATTATGCCAGAAAAGCGGAGAGAAATCTCCCCGATGTTCCTTGCCCAGAAAAGTGACTGACACACTCGATCTCAGCACACACGTAGCTAGATATGGCTAGCGCATAGCATGTCAATTCTTAAAACCCCCCCAAAAAAGCAGTCATCCGAAAAAAAAAAAAAACATTTGAGGGAAAATTGACAGCCTCCAGTTCAAAGACTACAAATGTGTTTGATTTTTTTTACATTTCATAACACGCCTGCCGTTGTTCCCTGAAACGTCCCTTTCCCAGTACTGACTCGTTTCTCCCAGCCCCAGGCTGCACTCGCGAGCTTCCATCATGGCTTCCGTAAATTCCGTTCCAATTGAAAAACGCTACGATTGGACAGAACGTTATGCCGCAGTGTAAAATAGTTCATCAAAGGCGTCTCTCCGACAAAACGTACAATAGTGTCGAATACATTGACAAAGCTATCATTAAATGTCTCTTTAATTTAATCATTTCATTTAGAATGAATTGTTTTAATCGGTGTTGGAAGGACATGGACACTGAACAGCGACCCATCTCGTGTTTCAGTAATTGGGGAAGTTACCAATATTTAATTTAGGATTCATGACATTGACATTGATATGTATATAATCAAATCAGAGACTTTGCGTTGTGCAACTATATACTCGATGTGCTGGATGCATTTGATGTAGCCTTTTTAAATAAGTAAATTCCATTGTCTTATGGCATTGTATAAACTCGATGTCTATGGAGCAAATTGCAGGTGTATTTGATGAGGAATAAATACATTGTCTGTTGCCTGTTCACTATGCATAGACTAGGAAACAAAAACAAACAGTACTTGTCACTCACTATGCATTGCGCTTCTCACCATTTCAATGTTTTGATACTTGACAACTTCAGAGTTGTTGCACATTATGCATATTTTCCACAATGCATTACAGACTAGGAAACAAAAATAAACACAGTTGTTGCAGTGTGAGTATCTTGACTTTTCCTAGTTCTCTACCCGGACAGGAGTTTGTAAGTAAGCCAGTGTTGATGACAAGTACTAGTTATGGTCACTGGACTTGCTGTGTTAGGGCGCCTCCTGTCAGATTTGCATGGAACATGATGTAAAGTACCTACATACACATTAAGTAACAATAAAAAAAATGACGTTTTATGAGACGGGAGTACCTTCATTTGCACAATATGTGTTGTAGCCACCTCATTAAATCTAGTTTAACTTGTGTTGTTATTTACCTTAAATTGCATCGGTCTGTACTTTATTTATATTTTTGACACCTTTTACTTTACTACGTTCCTAAAGAAAAGAATGTACTTTTTACTCCATACATTTTCCCTGGCACCCAAAATTACTCGTTACATTTTGACAGGAAAATGGTCGAATTCATACACTTATTGAGTACTTTTTTCCATCAGTCCCATGCCACAGAAATATTGAGGAAATTATTTTAGTGTCTATTCCAAAACAGTAGGGGGCACCTATCACGCCGAGCCTCATGCTGACCACCCCCGGACAAGAGTAAGAGTCGGAAGCGAGAGGTGAGTGTCACACCAGTCCACATGAGCAAACTGTGATGGTTTATTTGTTTTTCTAAACATGTTAAATGTTCTTATTAGAAATAGATGGATTAATCCAACACATTTCACAAGGTGTCCGGGCTAGCAGGATTTTTCCCCCTACAAAGTAACGACTAATTGTGGCACGAGGCTGCATGCTAACTGGAAGGTCAAAGCTAGCTCTCGAAAACCCTTCTCCGTTTGTAGGGTTTTCAGTGGTTATTTTCGCCCACATTTGGCTCCATGTGAACTACAATTCCGACGCTGTGTTTAACGTTTAGA
This sequence comes from Salmo trutta, assembly GCF_901001165.1. NCBI lineage: Eukaryota > Metazoa > Chordata > Actinopteri > Salmoniformes > Salmonidae > Salmo > Salmo trutta. The sequence continues at coordinate 14,123,378 of NC_042966.1, forward strand.
AAAGGGGCATATCAGTAGATTGACTTATCTTTCATATCAGCAAGACAGAATCATTCAAATAAAAAATATACTTACTGTAGGTGTTTTGCACAGAGCCACAAGCTCCAGTGCCTCCAGTTGATGAACTAATTTGGGTATACACAAAGGTGTTCGGATCATGGTAGATAGCTAATTAGCACAGGTGGCCGCCTATGTCTTCCTTAAATAAGCGATGTAACGTGAAGATATGACATATGGCCATGTGGGAATACTAATGCCGTGTTTACATGGTAGTAGGAGGTAGATGGCAAACCGGATGTCATTATTTTCAATGAGAGCACGACTGTAAATGCCGGCGGTGAATCCCATCAGCCGCCACGGTAGACTGGACTTGCCGCCAAAGTTCAAATATTTAACTTCGGCAGTCAGTGTTAGCATTGTTTTCTACCGATGTTGATTTGCACTGATTGTTTACTGAAATCACTATAGCAACACATGCCTTGTGTTGGCTTGGCTTTGCTGTCACCCTCTTTCTTACTTGCTTGATCCGCTATGCCAACAGGTATGATGTTTTTTGCGTCCCTCGTCTAAACGCAGCATAACCCTAACCTAGCTTTCAAACTCTGAGGCATTCTGCATTCTTCTTACAGTTTTCAGCCATTAGCTTCGCCCACTTCTACCTCTTGTGAACTACAATCCGATACTTCAATAATCATTGCTTTCAAAACACATGGCCCTTATCTTTCATCAGCGAGAAAGAATCCTTCAAATAAAAAAATATGAACTTACTGTAGCAGTTTTGCATAAATCCATACAGATTAAGCATTTCCAATCCAAAATTCAATCTAGAATCGGCTTCCTATATCGCAACAAAGCGTCCTTCACTCATGCTGCCAAACATACCCTCGTAAAACTGACCATCCTACCGATCCTCAACTTTGGTGATGTCATCTATAAAATAGCCTCCAACACTCTACTCAACAAACTGGATGCAGTCTATCACAGTGCCACCTGTTTTGTCACCAAAGCCCCATACACTACCCACCATTGCGACCTGTATGCTCTCGTTGGTTGGCCCTCGCTTCATACTCGTCGCCAAGCCCACTGGCTCCAGGTCATCTACAAGTCTCTGCTAGGTAAAGCCCCGCCTTATCTCAGCTCACTGGTCACCATAGCAGCACCCACCTGTAGCACGCGCTCCAGCAGGTATATCTCACTGGTCACCCCCAAAGCCAATTCCTCCTTTGGTCGTCTTTCCTTCCAGTTCTCTGCTGCCAATGACTGGAACGAACTGCAAAAATCTCTGAAGCTGGAGACTCATATCTCCCTCACTAGCTTTAAGCACCAGCTGTCAGAGCAGCTCACAGATCACTGCACCTGTACATAGCCCATCTGTAAACAGCCCTTCTATCTTTTATTTTAATATTTTTTTATTTCACCTTTATTTAACCAGGTAGGCAAGTTGAGAACAAGTTCTCATTTACAATTGCGACCTGGCCAAGATAAAGCAAAGCAGTTCGACAACATACAACAACAGAGTTACACATGGAGTAAAACAACATACAATCAATGATGCAGTAGAAAAAAAATAAAAAATAAGACTATATACAATGTGAGCAAATTATGTGAGATAAGGGAGGTAAAGGCAAAAAAAAATGCCATGGTGGCAAAGTAAATAAAGTATAGCAAGAAAAACACTGGAATGGTAGATTTGTAGTTTGAAGAAAGTCTACCTACCTCATCCCCATACTGTATTTATTTTATTTATTTATCTTGCTCCTTTGCACCACAGTATCTCTACTTGCACATTCATCTTCTGCACATCTACCATTCTAGTGTTTAATTGCGAAATTGTAATTACTTTGCCACAATGGCCTATTTATT